>NW_016809075.1:2432011-2454752 GCF_001698545.2 Rhinopithecus bieti
CTCCACCCAGTTCGAGCTTCCCAGTGGCTCTGTTTACCTACTTAAGCCTCAGCAATGGCAGGCGCCCCTTCCCCAGCCTCGCTGCTGCCTTGCATTAGATCGCAGACTGCTGTGTTAGCAATGAGGGAGGCTCCGTGGGCGTGGGACCCTCCCGGCCAGGTGTGGGATATATTCTCCTGGTGTGCCTGTTTGCTTAAAGCGCAGTATTGGGGTGGGAGTCACCCGATTTTCCAGGTGTTGTGTGTCTCAGTTCCCCTGGCTAGGAAAAGGGATTCTCTTCCCCTTGCGCTTCCCAGGTGAGGCGATGCCTCGCCCTGCTTCAGCTCTCGCTGGTCGGGCTGCAGCAGCTGACCAGCACTGATTGTCCGGCACTCCCTAGTGAGATGACCCCAGTACCTCAGTTGAAAATGCAGAAATCACCGGTCTTCTGTGTCGCTCGCGCTGGGAATTGGAGACTGGAGCTGTTCCTATTCGGCCATCTTCACTTGTTATCATTTTTAATCTGATAGAATGACATCTTATTAACTTAGTTTGCAATTCATTGTAATTGTATAGATTATACATTTTTATATGCGTACTGGCCATTTCTATTTCTTCTTTGAATTGAAGAACATCATTTCACATTTGAAAAATAGAAGGATTTAATAAACGGTATTGGGACAGTTGATTTCTTTGAAAAAGTATATTGTATTCTGTTTCTCCCCATATACACATTTCATTGGAATATCTTTTCCTGTAAAGGACCAGGCAGGACATATTTTAGTCACTGTGGGTTATATACTGTCTCTGTTGCATATCCATATATCTTTTTTTCTTTCCCAAATAGCCCATGGATCAAATAAAAATCTGTGGTAGGCCGTAGTTTGCTAATTGTCTCTTTAAATTATTAAATGTAAAAAATAAGTCATCTGTTTCTATATGGTTGTTAACTGATTTTAGTATGAGAGTGTTTTGTATTAAATAAAACTCAAATATATAAAAGTTTTCTATTAATATTTGCAGTTCAATATTCTCTTATATCCCAGTTTAGGCTAGTAAGCAATAAAGGAAGTCAACATAAGGCAAGATATGTACCAAAGTGAAAAGCCTGGTAATTAAATATTTTTTATAAAAATTCAACTATTTCGTCCCAAACATCCATAAATAAAATGCAAAAAGAAAATGAGGAACTTGATATTTCTAAAGTACGTGTATAAGGGATGAAATTTAAAAGTATAACACTCTTAAAGACAGATATCTTTCAAATGCATAGGACGAAATACCCTACTGTACCAGAGACATAGGCAAAAGACATGAGGAGACAATTTCAAAGGGAGGAATACAGGTTACCAGTAAGTATAATGTATAGTATACTCATCACTGCAAAGAAAAGAAATACAAATTTAACATTAAGCTAGCATTTCCTATTGAATTGGCAATGCTTTTTAAAAAAGTATAATATTCTGTGTTGGCAAGAGTGGTGTGAAATGGGCTCTCTTAAATGCTGCTGGCGAGTATGTAAGTAAAGTCTTTCCAGAAGGCAGTTTGGAAGCATTTCTCAAGAGCCTTAAATGTGTGCTCAGATCGTTAGATCTGAAAATAACTATGGGAATATTTAAATATTTACACAGCATAGTTTTCTATTTCAGCATTATTAATGATAGCAAAATATTTAGAAACAACCTAACAGAAGCAATAGGAGAATGTTTGACCTACCCGTAAGCTGGAACACGAAGCATCTATTAACATTCATGTTTCTGAAGAATGTTTTATGAATATTTGTGACAGGCTGAATAATTCCACTCCCCATCACGCCCCAATGATGTCCATGCCATCATCCTCAGAGCTTGTGGATATATTGCCTTTCATGGCAAAGGGAACTTTGCAGGTGGGATCAAGTTAAGGATATTGAGATAGAGAGATTATGCTGGATTATCCAGATGGGCCCAACGCAACCACAAAGCTCCTTTAAGGGAGTGGCAGGAGGGTCAAGGTCGATGAGGTGATATAATGACAGAGCAGAGGACAGAGCAATGTGGGGCTAACAGCCAAGGAATGTGGGCAGGATTAAAAGCTGGAAAAGGAGGCTGGGCATGGAGGCTCATGCCTGTAATCCCAGCACTTTGGGAGGTCGAGGCAGGCAGATCACCTGAGGTCAGGAGTTCGAGACTGGCCTGGCCAACGTAGCAAAACACTGTCTGTACTAAAAATACAAAAATTAGCTGGGCATGGTAGCACACACCTGTAATGCCAGCTACTTGGAAGGCTAAGGCAGGAGAATCCCTTGAACCCAGCGGGTGGAGGTTGCAGTGAGCCGAGATTGCGCTATTATACTACAGCCTGGGCAACAAAGCAAGACTCTGTGTCAAAAAAAAAAAAAAAAAAAAAAAAAAAAAAAAAAAAAAAAAAAAAAAAAGCTGGAAGCTGGAAAAGTAAAGGGAACAGAGAGACGATTATGGACTTCTGACGTCCGCCTCTAAACTAATAAATCTGTGTTGTTTTCAGCCACTAAATTCGTGGTAATTTGTTATCGCAGCAGTGGGAAACCCGGACTCTGGGGCTAGCTCACACACTGTAAGTGGGTTGGGGAGACGGTATCACAGTGGGGTGGTTGGTGAGGTGAGGAGCTGCCCCTGCGGCTGACTCTCTGATAAGCTGTTGACCCTGTCTGCCAAAAGGACAGATTTGCCAGATTGTAAATGCTTAGGCTTAATTTTGTCCTGTGTCATAGTCCCTTTTGTACCTTTTGTGTCACTATTCAGGAATAACATATGCAGTGCTGTATCTTTTCAATAGGTGATATTTGCAGCCAGTCAGGACCTATTTGGGTTTTGAGCTAAACTCAGAATCAGCAAGGCCACATCTCATATAAAGGAAAAGAAGGAAGTCAGAATCACAGGTATCTCTGCTTCAAGCCTCCTGATATCCCCAAATGCCTGTTTGCCTATTGTACGCCCGGACTCTGACTCAGAACTGCATAGGACTTGTTTTCACAAATCCACTCCTCTCCCTGATGGAAAGCAATATATATGTGTGTGTGCGTCACGGTTCCATTATGAAATGGCTCCATGTAGTTCTACGCAGAAAAAAGACCAGTGACTGACTAGGTGGTGGGGTTAGGGGATGATACTCTTTGGTTTAGTTTACTTTGGCAATTCATGTGTATTGACTTCTTAGAACAGAGCAGTGCTTTTTATTTTAAGAGAAAGAGGAGAAATTTCTTTTTTTGAGAGGCATTAGTTATTAAACTTTTTATAATTAATGGTAGTGGACACAAACCTTTTCTTTCTTTGTTTTCTGTGCAGTATGTATATTCTCTCTTTCTCTCTCTTTCCCTTTCTCTCTAACTCAGATAAGCATGTACCCACATATACAGCATATACACAGCAATATTTGCATCAATTAAGTAAAGAGTAAGTTCAAAGAGTTAATTTGTTAAAATGCAGTATACTAGGCATTCAGCATACATACACTAAGTAACTACAAGTAGTATGAAAAGTGTTCATTGTGGACATTTTGAAGATAAATTTTATTATTTTTAAATTTTTTATTTTTATTTTTTGAGACAGAGTCTCACTCTGTCACCCAGACTGGAGTGCAGTGGTGAGATCTCAGCCCACAGCAACCTCTGCCTCCTTGGGTTCAAGTAATTTTCCTGCCTCAGCCTCCTGAGTAGCTAAGATTATAGACTTACGCCGCCACGTCTGGCTAATTTTTGTATTTTTAGTAGAGTCGGGGTTTCACCATGTTCCCTAGGCTGGTCTTGAACTCCTGGCCTCAAGTGATCCGCCCACCTCAGCCTCCCAAAGTGCTGAGATTACAGGCATGAGCCACTCCACCTAGCTGTTAGTTTTTAAATTTAAAAAATGTTTATTTTAAGTTCAGGGTACAAGTGCAGGTTTGTTCCATAGGTAACCTGTGTCGTGGGGGTTGTCGTACAGGTTATTTCATCACCCAGGTATTAAGCCTAGTACTCATTAGTTGTTTTTCCTGATCCTCTCCTTCCTCCCACCCTCCACCCTCCGATAGGCCCCAGTGTGTGTTATTCCCCTCTTTGTGTCCATGTGTTCTCATCATTTAGCTCCCACTTATAAGTGAGAACATGTGGTGTCTGGTTTTCTGTACCTGTGTTAGTTTGCTAAGGATAATGGCCTCCTGCTCCATCCATGTGCCTGCAGAAGACACGGCCTCGTGAAAGATGAGAAATTTCTATGTTGTGTTTGATGCTTCTTTCTACGTAACTGTACTACCTGATCACAGTTTTCAGCAATGAGCATTCCTTCAGCATTAGCAGAATACAGATATTTATTTATAGACCTGCCTTTATGTGCTGGCCCCAGATTACATAGGAGGGGCTGGTGATGCCTGGGAGGTCTAAGCACTCATGAAAATTATTATAGACGAGGGATTGCCTGCCATCTTCAACCAGTGACTTCCTTATTTTAATGTCCGGATAGTGATTAAGAAACTCCAGTTCTGGGGCAAAATGTTTCTGTGGCTTCACTGGTGAGAACAAGTAGTCATCTTACTCATCAATGATCTTACATGGTCTTCTTAAATGGTTTTCTCTTTGTTGTAAAAGTATAGTGTGGAGTAATGCAAAGAACACTGAATTCAGGGTCAGAGGCTAGAATTCTTACTAGTAGGTTGTTGCTAACGGAACTTGTAAGATTTTTTTCACTTCTTTGTGCCCCATATACTTATATCCCTTTTTTCTTTTTAAGATGGAATTTCACTCTTATTGCCCAGGCTGGAGAGCAATGACGCTATCTTGGCTCACCGTAACCTCCGCCTCCTGGCTTCAAGCGATTCTCCTGTCTCAGCCTCCTGAGTAGCCATCACGCCTGGCTAATTTTGTATTTTTAGTAGAGATGGAGTTTCTCCATGTTGGTCAAGCTGGTCTCAAACTCCCGACCTCATGCGATCCACCCGTCTCGGCCTCCCAAAGTGCTGGGATTACAGGCGTGAGACACTGCGGCCGGCCACTTATATCCCTTTTAGTAAAGTAGGGCGGTTTGGACATTGTGAACTTTCTGGTTTTTCCGGTGTCTAATATTCTAAAATTCTTAATAGACTCTAGTACTTGGGTGTAAGTGCTACTCAACAAAATGTAAATGGAAGTCTTAAGACTAACTCAAGTATAAGATGAGGTATGTGGACTCAGGTGAGTGGCTGCCATCAGAATTTGTCTGAGGTCTGCATTGTTATGCAAGAAAAAACCCCACATATATACAACGCCAGTGTTGATGAGAAAATGCTGTTTCTGTTCCTTTTCTTTTTTTTTTCCCCTCTATTTTCACCAACATCAGAAACGTTTAGAAGGGAGAGATAGAAAATGCATGGGAGGGAAGACTTGGTGCTGTCCACCGAAAATCCTTAGGAAAATGATGGTGCTTGGGTCAGAGATGAGAGAATATTGTTTGCTTATTTGTGTATTTTTGACACTTTCTCTCTGCTTTTGCCCTCCTCTTTTTTCCTACTATCTTCCTATGGTAAGAAGCGGAGATTTTTGAAATCCTGCCTCTACTAAAAATACAAAAAATTAGCTGAGTGTGGTGGTGGACGCCTGTAATCCCAGCAACTCGGGAGGCTGAGGCAGGAGAATTACTTGAACCCAGGAGGCAGAGGTTGTGGTGAGCTGAGATCATGTCACACCACTCCAGTCTGGGCAACAAGAGCAAAACTGCGACTCAAAAAAAAAAAAAAAAAAAAAAGTGGAGATTTTATTTAATATTAGCTAGGTGAATTCAATGAAAATATCCACAATGACCATTTAGCAAGCTGGTAGTTGCTCAGGATTTGAGAAAACAACTTGACTGAATTGAAATCATCAGACACTTTAATTTACATAGACCTGTCTGTGCTGCACTTGTAATTTTCTTAAGTAAGTGGAATTAGGAGAGGCCAGTGTCATTTGCCCAGTGGAGAATAACCAGACCTCTTGTTGTCTTACGCACACTGAAGCCAAATGCTTCAGTATCACTCAGTTTCACCACAATATGTTAGTGATGCAAAGACACGGCCTTTGCTGTAACTTAACAAAAAATTCTTGGCATGTTTCATTACAGCAGTTAGCATCCTTCCTGGACAGAAGTGAAGCCACTGACCCCCTGCCGTGGAGGCAATGGAGAGATGGGCAGCAACATATTTGCTGAATTTATTCGAGCTATGATTTTTTAAAGTATAATTCATGTATTATAAATTTGCCAGTTGTAGAATTTATAAACTTGTGCATCACCATTGTTCCACTGTAAAACATTTCATCACCCCCAAAATCTCCCGGATGTCCATTTGTGTTCAATCTCTATTCTGAACTTCAAGTAACCACCGATCTGCTTTCGGTTTCTGTAGGGTTTGCCTTTTATGGAAATTTCATATAAATCAAACCACGCAATACAGTCTTTTGTGTTTTGCTTTTTTCAATTAGCATAATGAAATTTCAATGATTATAATGAATTTCATTCATGTTGTGTAAAGTATCAGTTGCTTGTTCTTCTTAATTGTTGAATAGTACTCCATTGTGCAGATATACCACATTGGATTTATTTTGTTGATAGACAAATATTTTGTTTTTATTTTATTTTGGTTTATTTTGTTGATAGACAACTATTTTGTTGATAGATTGCTTTCAGCTTTGGGCTGTTATGTGTAATGTTGCTATGAATATTTGCATACAAGGCTTTGCATGGATGTAGTTTCATTTCTCTTGGGTAAATACTTAGCCGTGGAATTTCTGGGTTAAAGGGTAAGTCTTACATTTACCCTTTTTAGAAACTGTCAAACTGATTTCCAAAGTGGCTGTACCATTTTACATTCCCATCAGCATCGTACAGCATTCCAGTTTTCCCATACCATATGCTAGCATTTGTTATTGTCTGATTATAGCCATGTTAATGACTATTGTAGTAGTATCTTGTTTTAATTTGTATTTCCCTAATGACTAATATTATTAAGCATCTTTTCATGTGCTTATTAGCCATGTATGATTTCTTCTTTGGTTAAATATATACTCAAATCATTAGCCTGTTTTTAAAATTGAGTTGTCTTATTCCTTTGATTGAATGATATGAGGAATATATATTCTGGATGCAAGTAGTTTATCAGAAATATGATTTGCAAATATTTTTCCCAGTATGTAGCTTGTCTTTTCATTTTCTTCAAGATGTTTTTTGAAGCACAGAAGATTTTATTTTGATGATGTTCAGTTATCAACTTTTTCCTTTGTGGATTGTGTATTTCCTTTGTGGATTGTTGTTAGATGGAGTGTCCTTTAAATATTAGGTCATGATTGTTGATAATGTTATTCAAGTTTTTTATATCTTTACTGATTCTGTCTCATTCTATTAATTATTGAGAAAGGAAATCATAATTTCTAAGTGTTATTATTGAATTATTATTTATCTTTTTAATTCTGTTAGTTTTGACTACATGTGTTTTGGAGATCTTTTGTTAGATGCATATGTATTTATTATATCTTCCTTGTGTATTGACCCTTTTGAATTATGAAATATCCCTCTTTACCTCTAGTAACAGTCCTCATCTTAAAGTCTATTTTGTCTGATATTAAGATAGCCATTATAGGTCTCTTATGGTTACTGTTTGCATGGTATATCTTTTTCCATCCTTTTACTTGAAACCTAACTGTACATTTGAATTGAAAGTGTGTCTCTGGCAGATAGCATCTAGTTGGAGCTTGCCTTTTTTTCATTGTTTTTTTTTGAGTCAGGGTCTCACTCTGTTACCCAGGCTGGATTGTAGTGATGTGATCATGGTGCACTGTAGCCTCAACTTCCTGGGCTCAAGTGATCCTCCCACCTCAACCTTCTAAGCAGCTAGGACCACAGATGCATGCCACTACACCTGGCTAATGAAAATTTTTTTTTTTTGGTAGAGGTGGGGTCTTACCATATTGCCCAGGCTGATCTTGAACTCCAAGGCTCAAGCCCTCCTCCCACCTTGGCCTCCCTAAGTGCTGGGATTATAGTGTGAGCCACTGTTCCTGGCTGAGGCTTGCATTTTAAATCCAGTCTGAGCATCTCTTCTTTTGATTGTAGTGCTTAGTTTATTTACATTTATTGTAATTATTGATTTGATTGGTTTCACATTTATCATTTGCTATTTGTTTTCTATGTCTCATTTTTTTGTTGTTGTTCCCTTGTTTATTCTGTATTGCTTTTTATATTAATCAAATATTTTCTAGTATACCATTTTAATTCCTCTGATTTTTATTTTATTTTTATTTTTTTTATTTTGAGATGGAGTCACACTCTTTTGCCCAGGCTGGAGTGCAGTGGCGCAGTCTTGGCTCACTGCAACCTCTGCCTCCTGAGTTCAAGCAATTATCCTGCCTCAGCCTCCTGAGTAGCTGGGATTACAGGTGCCCGCCACCACACCCAGCTAATTTTTGTACTTTTTTAGTAGATATGGTGTTTTGCCATTTTGGCCAGGCTAGTCTTGAACTCCTGACCTCAGGTAATCCGCCCGCCTTGGCCTCCCAAAGTGCTGGGACTACAGGCATGAACCACTGCACTTGGCCAATTCCTCTGATTTTTAAGCTCCACTTATTGAGTTTTTCATGTGATTGCTCTAGGGATTACAGTGTGTATTTTAATGTATCATAATCTACTTTGCATTAATACTAACATAATCTGAGAAAAATATAGAAACTACCTCAAATAGTTCCATTTGTTTCTTTTTTCATTGTGTAATTGTCTTATATATTATACCTGTATCTGTTACAAACCCCAAAATATTGTGCTTATATAACCTTATGCCATTTAAAGAAATTAAAAGAAGAAAAGAGAAAAATATATATTCATACAGTCTTTTATTTTTGCCCTCATGATTACTATTTCCAGTACTCTTTATCTCTTGCTGTGCATTCATGTTACCATATGGAGTCATTTTCCTTAAGCTTCCCTTGGTATTTCTTGTAAAGCAAGTATGCTAACTACAAATTCTTTTAGTCTTCATTTGGCTGGGGATGTCCTTGTTTTGCCTTCATTTTAAAACCAATTTTATTTTGAAATATTTATAAATTCATAAGAATTTACAAAAAAGATATACAGGGAAGTCTTATGTACTTTGGCCCAGTCTCCTCCAATGTTAACATCCTATATAACTATAATACAATTTCAAAACCAGGTAATTGACATTAGTACGATCCACAGAACTCAGACAGATTTTACCAGTTATGCAAAAGGGCTTCAAATGATTTGTGGAAAAAATGGAATTAAAACTAGAAAGTGTAAGCTTTATTTCTCAACACGAGCTTTATCAAGTTCAAGACACTTTTTTAAGTGATGATACCAGCCACTTAGTCAATCCCTAAAGAACTGGGGGTTTTGGAAATGTAACCATATCAATGCAGTCTTTTTTACATTATTTACTGATGCAAAATGGGTTCCCTTTAAATACTTTTAAAGATTTGGAAACAAAAAGAAGTCAGGAGGAGGCAAATCGGTACTCAAAGGTGGATGCCTAAAGATCTCCCATTGGAACTCTTGCAAAATTGCCCTTGTTGGATGAGAAGAATGAGCCAGGAGCATTGCCATGGTGAAGAAGGGCTCTCTGGTGAAGCTTCCCCAGGTATTTTTCTGCTAAAGCTTTGGCTAACTTTCTCAAAATGCTCTCATAAGAAGCAGATGTTGTCATTCTTTGGCCCTCCAGAAAATCAGTAAGCAAAATGCCTTGAGCATCTCAAAAAACTGTTGCCATGATCTTTGCTCTTGACCAGTCCACTTTTGCTTTGACTTGACCACTTCCTCTTGGTAGCCATTGCTTTATCTCCAGAATTATACTAGTAAAGCTGCGTCTCATCTCTTGTTACAGTTCTTCAAAGAAATGCTTCAGGATCTTGATCCCACATGTTTAAAATTTCCACTGAAAGCTCTGCTTTTAGGCTGGGCACGGTGGCTCACACCTGTAATCCCAACACTTGGGGAGGCCAAGGCAGACAGATCACCTGATATCAGGAGTTCGAGACCAGCCTGGCCAACATGGTGAAACCCTGTCTCTACTAAAAATTCAAAAATTAGCTGGGCATGGGAGCAGGCACCTGTAATCCCAGCTACTCAGGTGGCTGAGGCAGGAGAATCACTTGAACACAGGAAGTGGAGGTTGCGGTGAGCTGAGATTGCGCCACTGCACTACAGCTTAGGTGACAGAGCCAGACTCCATCTCAAAAAAGAAAAAGCTCTGCTCTTGTCTGTAGCTGATCTGGCACAGATCAAGTGGAAAGGTTACTCAACTTTCATTTTTCAGTTAGAATTATATACGCTAAACTGATTGAGAGGTCTATGGTGTTGGCTATTGTTTCTGCTGTTAATTGTCTGTCCTTTTCAATTATGGCACAAACAAGATTAACTTCTTTGCAAATTGATGTGGATGGTCTGCTGCTATGAGTTCCGTCTTCAATATTATCTCACCCCTTTTCAAAATGAGCTATCCACTTATAAACCACTGATATTTTTGGAACATTGTCCCCATAAACTATTTGTAAAGCGTTAATGATTTCGCCATTCTTCCACCTAGGCTTTGCCATAAATTTGATGTTTGTTCTTGCTTCAATTTTAGCAGAATTCATGCTTCTCTGATAGGGCTCTTTTCAGATTGATGTCTTATCCTTTTTAGTGCTTCAGACTACATCTTGTTTAGACATGTTATAACAAGTTAGTACATTTTGGTGCAAAAAACATTGAAATCCATCCATAGTTTTTTTTCATAATATGCATCTTCCATGAGCTTTTTGAAGACCCTTAGTACATGCACTCACTTGTGTGTCTGTGTACATGTGTGTGTGTCTATGTTAATGTCTTTTTGCTCATCTTCTAATAAGATTAATTTTTAATGTTGAGTTTTGATAGTTTCTTATGTATTCTAGATATGCCTTTTGTCGGATATGTAATTTGCAAATGCTTTCTCCCGGTTTGTAATTTGTCTTTTCATTTTTAAAGTCTTTTACAGAGAAAATGATCTTGGTTCACTGCAACCTCCGCCTCCCAGGTTCAAGTGATTCTCCTTCCTCGGCCTCCCAAGTAGCTGGGATTACAGGCGTGTGCCACTATGCCGGGCTAATTTTTGTATTTTTAGTAGAGACGGGGTTTCACTATGTTGGCCAGGCTGGTCTCAAACTCTTGACCTCAAGTGATCCACCCACCGTGGCCTCCCAAAGTGCTGGGATTATGGATGTGAGCCACTGCATCCCACTGAAAATGTTTTAATTTTGATAAGGTTCAATTTATCAATCTTTTACTGAGTGTTCTTTTTTTCTCAAGTCTAAGAATTCTTGACCTCACTCTAGATCCTTAATATTTTCACCTATGTTGTTTTTTTTCTAAAACTTTTATAGTTTTAAGTTTTACATTAAAAGTTCATGTTTCATTTTGATTTAATTTTATATAAAGTGTGAGGTTGTGGTTCCCTGTTCTTGCCTGTTGCCTGTTTTGCCCTTTGATATCTGATATCTCCATCGCTGTATGTAGAAAAAACTGTCCCTTTGCCATTGAATTGCCTTTGCATCTTTGTCAGAAATAATTGAGCATATTTTTATAGGCCCATTTCTAGTCTCTGTTTTGTCTCACTGATATCTTTGTCTGTCTTCCTGCCAGTATTATATTGTGTTGATTACCATAGCTCTATAATAAGCCTTAACATTAGGAAAAGTGATTCATTCTACCTTTTTCTTCTTTCTCTGTTGTTTTCACTATTAGGACATTTTCCTTTCATAGAAAATTTAGAATAACCTGTCTATATCTACAAAAAAGTCTTACTGGGATTTTATTAGAACTGAATTAAACTTATAAACAAATTTTGAAAATGGACACCTTTACTGTGTTGAACCTTCCAAACCAAGAATGTGATAAGTTTCTGTTATTTATTAGGGCTTTTTATTTATCAGACTCTTATGATTTTCAGCATATCGATCTCATAAGTGTTTTCTTAGATTTAGGCCTTATTTTATTTTCTTTAGAGTATTTGTAAATGATATTGCCTTTTTAAATTTCAGCTTCCATTTGCTTGTTGCTAGTTGCCTTCATTTTTGAAGGACAGTTTTGCTGGATTTAGAATTCTAGATGGGCAATTTTGTTTTTTTTTTTTTCTGTCAGCACAGCACCTTGAATATGTCATTCCACTGCTTTTGTATTTCCATTATAATCCACCATTAATTGTACTGTTGTCCCACTATATGTGATGAATTATTCTTCTCTTGTTTTTCAAAATTTCTCACTGTTTTGGCGTTCAGTATTTTGACTCTGATTTGTCTACAATTACAGAACCCTTTCTGTTGTGCTCCTTGAAGTTCATTGAATTTCTTGGATTTCTAGATGAATTCTTTTCCTCAAATTTTGGAAATTGTGAACCATTATTTCTCCAATTTTGGGGGTCTCTTTTACACATCTTTTGCTGGAACTCCTATTGCACATATGTTAATACACTTGATGTTGTCTCACAGGTCTCCGAACTTTATTTTCCTTTAACTTTTTTTCTTTCTCTTCTTTAGGCTGGAATATCTCAATTGACCCATATTCAAGTTTGCTGATTTTTAATTTTGCAGCTCAGATCTGGTGTTAAGTACCTATTGTAAAATTTTCATTTCGGTTATTATACTTTTCAACTCTAGTATTTTATTTGATTCTTTTAAATAATTTATATCTCTTTACTGATAGTCTCTATTTGCTTAGACATTGTTGTGATATTTTTAAAGACATGGTTTCCTTTAGTTCTTTGAACACATTTATAAAAGCTGACTTAAAGTTTTTGCCTAGTAAGTCTAACATCTGGCTTCCTCTGAGACAGTTTTTATTAACTGCTGTCTCCCTGTGCATATGGGCCCAACTTTCTTATTTCTTCATATGTCATACTTTTTTGTTGAAGATCAGACATTTAAAATAATGTGGCAACTCTGGAAATAAAATTCTCTTCCCTCCCCAGGATTTGTTGTTGTTGCTGATTTGTTGTTGCTGCTGGTTCTTTTTTTAGTAACTTTCTAGGACAAATTCTGCAACATCTATATTTCCTATAGTATGTGATCTCTGAAGTTCTGCTCAGTTAGCTTAGTTGTCCACTAGTGATTAGTCAGAGAGATTTCCTTATATGCCTTTGGCTAGTAAGTCTTCCATCCTTTGCCAAGGAGCTGTGTGTGTGTGTGTGTGTGTGTGTGTGTGTGTGTGTGTGTGTGTGTGTTGGGGCAAACCTTCATTAGTGTTCTGGCAGTTTACCAAGCCTGCCTAGCCTTCACTTCCTGCTTTTGTGAAGGCTTAAAATCAGCTATGGGTGAGAGACTGGGGTTCTCCCAGGTCTTTCCTGAGCTTGCACACAGCCCTGCCCGTGGGTGCAGCCTTCTGTCTTCCCAGAAAAAGTTAGAGCTTTCCAAAGGCTCCTGTGGACATCTCATTTCCTAAATCTTCAAGTTTACAGGCAGCTGTTCTTATGCCTTGACTACCAGAGGCAGCTGTGACGTCACCTACTGCTGAATATTTTCAACAAGCGCCCTGGAGATAGAGCTTTTCCTGCAGGGTGATCTTTAAGCCCAGTCAAATAAAGTTTGTGTCTTGCAAATGGGGCTTTTTCAGGTGCTTGAGATAGGTCAAATAGTGGCAATACTTTGTCGATTGGCTCTTCAGGGAGCTCCAAGTCCAGTCTGTCACCTGTGGTGGTGGCAAGGCTGTTGGTTTCTAGGTAGCCACCATATGCTGACCTCTGTGGAAGGTCCTGTTGGTTTTCTGGTGTTTCTTCCACTTCCCCTGTTGGGAGGAAGGGGATGGGAATGGATGTCAGTGTTTTCAGGCAAACTCCTGGTTTCATTTACAGGCCTATCATTGTGTCTACTGTTTGGTTACTTATCTGCAAGTGACTGTCATTTATGCCCGTTTCCCCCAACATGGTGCTCACTCTTCACTACCTGCTCTGGCAGTCGTTGAGAGGGCTGCAGGTGTTCCGGGTGGTTTCTCTCTCTGGAAGGCCGTGGTGTAAATGGAAAGCAAAGAGTCCACTGTACCAGGTCTCCTTCGGATTACAAGAAAATGTTTTAAATGGGTTGAGTCTAGCAACATTTTCAGGAAAATAATGCGATTCCTGTGATTTTAGCCTATGTGTCCTTGTTCTTTTGCTCATCACTCTCTAAAATGCTGTTCCTTGTTACTGTCCCTACCCCTCCTCCCAGTGAACACCTCTGAATATGTCACGATTAGGTCAATCGTCTGTGCTGTGGTGAGATCATACTTTCCAACATCCCTGTCCCCTAGTTGAATACGATGGTCTTTCCTTCAGGGCTTTGCTGTTCTCCATAGGAATAGCTGTCATAGCACATTTAACACTTCATTATATTGTCTGTCTGTTTGTTTAGATATTTGTCTCTTCTGTCTATTCTGTGATTCCCTTATGGGTAGGGACTGTATTTCCCTGTTTTACTAATTTTGCATCCCTAGCACTGTGCCTGAAAACTGAGTAGCTATTCATTGTTGAATGAATAAGTGGAAATATTAAGTGAGATCCAAGCTTGGAAGATAATCTTTGCCATTTTGGGACAGCCTGGATTCTACTGGATGGAAGTCATAGCTTTAATGGAGAGATGTAGTAACTGACTTTTGACTACATGATACATATTTTGGGTAATTGTTATTTAAATTTTATTTTTATTTGTTTGTTTTTTTTCCAAAATGCTTGAGTAAAAAGCATCTGCTTTCAGTTAGTTATATCTAATTTGTCAGCTGTGCATACACCATCCTATGTGCTAGTTGTGTGAAATAGTGCTGCTGACCCGTCTCTTCAAAAGACAGTTTGGGAGTGAGAATCATAGTCTCGGTATAGAAGCTCTTTGGATGTAATGATTTTGCCTAACCTGTAGCAATTAGCCCAAGCTCTAAGGCACTACCCCCACACTCACATTCTCCCTCGGGTCCCCGGTGCTGTGTTCTTCACTCTGGATGCTCAGAAAGATTAATCCGGGGAGCTTAAAAATATATATATCCCTGGGCCCATCCCCAGACAAACTGTGTTCAAATTTCTGGAGGTGAGACCCAGGCACGGGTATCATTTGTACAGAAATCTCCAGGTGACTCAAATGTGCCACCAGGGCTGAGACTCGAATCCTGTGTGCATTCCTGGAGGTCGATTCTAAACCTGGATCCCATCGACTTATGACCTGTAGAATACCCTCTGGGCAGATGAATGAAAGCAGGGGTTCTCAAAGTGTGGTCCCAGATCAGCAGCAGCAGCGTCACTTGGGAAGCCACCAGGACTGTATGTCCTTGGACCTCCCCCCAGACCACTAAATCGAAACTCAGGGGCTGGGCCCAGCAATCTATTTTAAGAAGCGCTGCAGCTGACTCGGATCACGCTGCGATTTGCAAACCACTGAGTTCCAGGGAGAGCTTGGCCTTGGAGCTGGCCTTGGCAGGCACACGGCTGGACTTCAGCTTCCCAGGGCGCAGGCTGCACGTGGCTGGTGGCCGCTGTGGCTCTGGAGACGAGGGTCCATCCTGGCACCAGTGTTTACGGCCGTCTCTTCTCCCTTCCTCCACCCTTGTCAGAAGAGGTGTATGGATCTCCTTGTGCTTCTTAAGATTGGCCCTTGGCCTATTTTCTCTCTCCCTCTTCCCCTTTCCGCTTCTGCCAGGGGTTTTCTTTGACCAGTTCCTTTTGCCTCACCCTACCCAGCAGCTTTGGTTTTCTCTTTCTGCTTTCTCTTCCCCTTCCTCAGTAGGCCTTGGAAAACCCTTCCTTAGCCCTTCTGTGCCCTTTCCACCAGCACAGTTCTCAGGGTCTGTCCTCACTGCCGCGTCACACCCGAGCATATTGCTGCTTCACTGTTTTATTGAAACTGCTTTTCGCCAAATGAAAATTTAGCAAATCCAGAGATTCACTCACCGTCCCCATCAATCCTCATCTTCCCTTAATTCTCTGTGACATTCAGTGCTGTGGCCACCCTTTCCTGATGGACACTGTGCGCCGTTTGCTTGTCACTGACCCTCTTGATTTTCCCTGCCTTCCACTGGCTGGTCTCCACAGCCCTGTGCTCTGCAGGTTCATCCATGGGTTCTGGGGGTGCGATGACATGAGGCACAGTCCCTGTCTTCACGCAGCACCTCGTCCCCAGCCCGACTCTTTCAGGGCGATGGAGGGTGGGAGAGGCAGGGAGTTTGGCTCTGGAAACACCTCGGGCACAGTGATTCTGCAGGGCGGGCCAGGAGAGACTCGAACAGGAGGGGATTTTGAGTCAGGGTCTGAAGGATGCCCTTGACTTTGATTGCGGTGAGATGAAGGAAGAAAACATTTACGGTGAGCAGAGGGAGGGACGTGGCATTTTCAGAGGACAGAAGTCTTTTTTTTTTGAAACGGAGTTTCACTCTTGTTGCCCAGGCTGGAGTGCAATGGCATGGTCTCAGCTCACTACAGCCTCTGCAGAGGGCAGAAGTCTTAATGCTAGAGTGTGGGATTCATGGGGGGGCAGGTGCTGGAAGTTGACCCTGGAGGGGGGTTTTGGTGTCAGAGAAAGATGCTGTGTTTAGAAATTTGTAATTTACCCTGAGACCAGTGAATTGAAAAACACATATTTTAAGTTACCCAGGTAACTTTTACCAAAAATAACCCGTTTTCTCTATATTCCCTTCTAAAACACAAACAACCCCCCCCCCGCCCCCCGCGTATACTCAGTTATCTAAAAGGAAAAGTGAATGTTCTTCCCCACCAAAATCACCCCGGTGGTGACTTCTGTTATCAATTTTGAATGTGTCCCAGGACTTTTGTATGCGTATGTAATATATGTGTAAATTTCTAACGTGGCATCCTACTCTACAAACTATTCTGTAACTTTCTGTTGTCACTTACACAATACATTGCTGTCATCTTTACCTTTCCATAAGTTCGGATCTGGCCTGTTTTTTCTCAGACTCATGGCATTTCATTGTATCAGTGTCACATGTTTTCTTTTCTTGTCTTATCTTTTCTTCTCCCCTCCCCTTTCCTCCCCTTCCCTTCCCTCCTTTCCTTTCCTGTTTTTTGAGAAGGAGTTTCATTCTCATCACCCAGGCTGGAGTGCAATGGTGCGATCTCAGCTCACTGCAACCTCCACCTTCCGGGTTCAGGTGATTCTCCTGCCTCAGCCTCCTGAATATCTGGGATTATAGGCGCCCGCCACCACACCCAGTTAATTTTTGTATTTTTAGTAGAGACGGGGTTTCACCATGTTGGCCAGGCTGGTGTGGAACTCCTGACTTCAGGTAATCCTCCCGCCTCGGCCTCCTAAAGTGCTGGTATTCCAGGCTACCCTGCTTGGCCCAAATATTTCCTTTAACCACTCCTATTGAGGGGCACTGCTGTTGTTAAATTTTCTCTGTTATTAGCAATATAGTAGCAAATATCCTGCACATGTTTCTTTGCTCTTTTGTGTTCAAGTGAACTTTTGTAACGTGGAATAACACAGAAAAATTGCTAAGCCCAAGATTATGCTCAATCAGAAGGCCCCTACAAGGTGGTTGAGCCAGCAGTGGATGAGGATTGTGGTTTATTTTTTTGGAGACTGAGTATCACTCTGTCGCCCAGGCTGGAGTGCAGTGGTGCAATCCCGGGCTCACTGTAACCTCTGCTTCCCGGGTTCAAGCTATTCTCCTGCCTCAGCCTCCCGAGTAGTTCAGATTACAGGTGCGCCACCATGCCCAGCTAATTTTGTATATTTAGTAGAGACAGGGTTTCACCATGTTGGCCAGACTGATCTCGAGCTCCCGACTTCTGGTGATCTGGGATTACAGGTGTGAGCCACCGCACCCGGCCAAGGATTGTGTTCTTAAAAACAAATCTTTGCCAAACTGATAGGTGAAATGTTTAAATATTCTAATAGGTATTCCTGTTATTAGTAAAATTAAGAACATTTTGCCATGTATATTGACCAGTGATTTCTTCTGTGAAGTATCTTGCATCTCATTTGCCCATTTTGAAAACTTGGTTTCCTTGCTTTCTTATTGAAGTGTGCAGGTTTTAAAAATACTTTAGATGTTATCCTTTTTGTTTGAATTTAATCATTTAATTACGTTTTCTTTTTTTTCTTTTTTTTTTTTTTTGAGACGGAGTCTCACTCTGTCGCCGGGGCTGGAGTGCAGTGGCCGGATCTCAGCTCGCTGCAAGCTCCGCCTCCCGGGTTCACGCCATTCTCCTGCCTCAGCCTCCCGAGTAGCTGGGACTACAGGCGCCCGCCACCTCGCCTGGCTAGTTTTTTTGTATTTTTTAGTAGAGACGGGGTTTCACAGTGTTAGCCAGGATGGTCTCCATCTCCTGACCCGTGATCCGCCCGTCTCGGCCTCCCAAAGTGCTGGGATTACAGACTGGGGTCGTGTTAAAACTTTCACGGGCCCTGACACTTGCTTTCATAGTAAACAAAACCATAGCAGCACATAGCACATATCTACTATATACTGGCGCTTTTCATAGTAAAAATATGTACTTTATAATATAGACAAGTATATCTATTAAATGTCCACTTAAATAGTTCAAACCATTATATTTTACAAACTGCTATGGTAACAAAGATGAATATATTCAATATAGACTTTAAAAACTTCTTTGACCTTAAAAGGTTCTTTTTTTCGCTTCTGATTTTTAAAGAAAATAAAACATTTCTTCCTAGTGCAGTGCAAAAAGTATCACAGGCCCAAAGTACTTCATCTGTCGTGGCTAAAGGATAAGTCAGCCACGGTCACCTAAACCTACCTCATGGGAACAAATAACGCCAGACTTCCTTCCCTCTCAAATGCACAAGCAACGATTGTGGGAGAGGAACGACATCGCCAGCGATCCATCTGGCAGGATACAACATGTACAGAGGTCATGTGTGATGTGTGTGTGCATGTGTGTGCGTGTATGGTCTCAGTAACCTGTGGGTCTTGAGGAGCCACCATATGGCTTTTTTATTTTTACTTTTTGCCAGCGAGGGACAGCGGTTCTGCTAGTGGTGTTCAGAAGGTGCCACAGTAGTGGGTGTGTGTCTTGTTACCTCAGCTTGCCCAAGACAGAGAGTCTGAATACACTTTCTTTGATGGGTTTTCTTTACTAGGGCATCAGGATTTTATCAGGTCGGTCCACTTGCCATTTTAAATTACTTCCATAAAATTCCTCATTACTTTCAGTTCAAACATGGCCTTTGGGGCCAAATCCAAACTATTATAATATAATAAAATCCCTTTGTGTTTTAAAGTAACGTTTATGGGTTTTGAACTTGAACTAATTTAGAGAAGAGCCTGGTAATAAAGGGAAAAAGCCTTATTAAAAAGTGTAATCCGCCCAGGTCCTTGAGTGGATTTCGGGGTGATCTCTTCCCGCAGAAAGAGACAAGGTTGAGATGATTTAGTTGTGGCTATGGGACTGGAAAAGAAGAGTCTAGAGTGACTCTGGATTGGCAATTCAGGTGGCTAGAAAGATGATGTCATTTCTGATCCACATGGGCAGCATCTTTTGGAGGTGAGATCAATCCTGTGTTGGACATACAGTTTTATGTTGACATATCCCCAAAGGCAGATGTGTCCAATACGGGGTATAGCTGGGGAGCTAGGTGAGGACCGAGATACAGGTGGTGGACTCAGGAGTGTGTAAGTGGGAGCTGAAGCTTTGAGAGCCAATGGTATCCCCAAGGAGAAGGGGCAGAGAGACAAGAGTCCTCGGCAGTGGGACACTCCCTCTCAGGGACGGGGAGAAGACCCAGGAGTGCCTAGGGAAGAGAGTGTTTCAAGGAGGAGAGGAGGGAATGATTTTGACGTATCCAGTAAGGTAAAGGTTAATTAGTGTCTCTTCTACTTGGAAATCAGGACATCTTCATTCTCCTTTTAAAGTGGTTTCAAAAGAGGAATGATCCCTCAGTGATGCTGGTTCTTTCCACTTTATCTCCTCTGTAGAGATGTTTACTGCACTCGTCAGGGCGATTCAGGCTACCTGCTTTGACAGCAACCCTAGAAACCTCAGGGACTTCACACAGTTAAGTCAGAGTGTCTCACTCACACCACTTCCTAAGTGGGGCTGGGCAGTCCTCCTTGGCAGCTCTCCTCCAAGCAGTGACTTGGGAATCACAGAACCATTACCTTATGATGCCGCCACCTTAAAAATGAGGTCGCCGCTGTGGCTGTAGGAAGGGGAAGATCCTGGACAGGTATGCGGGGGCGTTTATGGTCAGGTCTGGAAGCAGTGTAATTAACCAGAACGATGTGCCCTGATTGCAGCCTAATTGCACAGGAAAGCCAAGAATAGAAAATGGAATTGGTGAGCATTTAACTGTCTCTACCACACCACAAACAGCATCCCTCGAGCCCAAGCTCTCTTTCCAGTTACAGGGTCTGCACCCCTAATTTCTCACTGGACATTTCAAACTCACCTTGTTCAAATGAGACCTTAACCACTTTCATCCTCCATTTAAAGTAGAGATTGCTTTCAGCTACAGGTGACATTTTAATTTTCTCCTTGAAGGACAAGTTTGGGCATGGTCAGGGAGGAACATTCCTACCTCTGCGCCTTTGTTCAAACTGTTCCGTCTTCCTGGAATGCTCTTCCCCCAGCTGTCTACTCATTGCCTTCATGTCTTTGCTACAATCTCACCTTTTAAGTGAGGCTTGCTTTGTCTACTCTGTTTAATACTGCAATCCCCACCCAGAATTCCTAATCCTTCTTATTCTACTTTTTCATAGCTCTTACCACTTTTGGACGTACAATATATTTGAGACAGTGTATTGTTTGCTGTCTCAAAAGAATGTTCCCAGGGCGGCATTCTTTGTTTTTATTTCCCTGATGGCACTGATGTGTCTTGAGCATACAGTGCCTACTGGCATACAGCAGGCACTCCATCAGCATTTGTGAGCTGGTTCTGAATTACCGAGACCAGAAAACCTTGGAACCCGTTTAGGAGGCAGGCCAGGAAAGAGCACAGTTGGTGGTCCAGCCCTGCTGAATTGCCTTTGCAGTCGCAGTGCACCTGTCTCCTGGAAGCTGGTCACTTAGTTACAACTGGCTGTTGGGTTGGTTTCCACCTCACTGGCTTCCGGGGCTCCGGCCTTGCCTTCTCCTGCCGCTCTTGTTAACACGCTGCCAGATGGATCGCTGGCGATGTCGTTCCTCTCCCACAATCGTTGCTTGTGCATTTGAGAGGGAAGGAAGTCTGGCGTTATTTGTTCCCATGAGGTAGGTTTAGGTGACCGTGGCTGACTTATCCTTTAGCCACGACAGATGAAGTACTTTGGGCCTGTGATACTTTTGCACTGCACTTAGGAAAATGTTTTAATTTCTTTTAAAATCAGAAGGAAAAAAAGACCTTTTAGGTCAAAGAAGTTTTAATCTATATTAATATATTCATCTTTTTACCATAGCAGTTGTAAAATATAATGTTTAATATTTAAGTGGACATTTAATAGATATACTTTCTATATATAAAGTACATATTTTTACTATGAAAGCATATATATAATATGTGTATGTGTGTATGTTTTTACTATGAAAGCAAGTGTCCAGGGCCCGTGAAAGTTTTAACACACCCCCAGTTTTGACTTGGCTGTGGTCACCCAGGATATGGTGGGCTGAGACCTAAAGCTGTCTTTGAGTTCATGGGGTAAATGTAGTCCCCTCTTTCATGGGTGAGGGAGCTGGGGCCCAGAGAGGCTATGCTTGGTTGAAAATTGCATGGCAACTGAGCACTACAGTCACGGTTATGGCTTCTGAACCTCTGGCTAATGCTCTTGCCATGTGCCGGCCTCCTTTTCCTGAGAAATCGGAAGAGGGAATAACTTAAATGAGTAGAGAATCTAAGGATCTCATTTGTTTTCATTATTCACAGGTGCTTATTGATGCGCCATTCCCCCATCATGACCCAGTCACCTCTTAAAGGCTCCACCTCTCAATTCTGCCACACTGGGGATTAAGTTTTAACTTGAGTTTTGGAGGGGACCAGCATTCAAACTGTAGCATTAATAAACCAAGTCTTAAAGGGAATCAGGCTATTAGCTAAGTAGATAAAACTCTTAAAAGGGCTAAAACCTGCTTTACTGATTTTGTGTGTGTGTGTGTGTGATTTAAGATAAAAATGCATCTGGAGGCATCTGGTACATAACAGGCCCTCAGATATTAGATTCCCTTCCCTTCCTTTCATTAGACAAGATTTTTTATGCCATTGTTTGGCCATTTTCCTGTTGGATCAGAGGCAAGTGAAGAATTGCACTGCTAAATAATAAGTCACATAACAACAACATTCACCTTCATTACCTGTGAGGATTGAGGAATCTTTCAAATTCCCTGTTTTGCTTGTATAGACCTCATGTCATGGAGCCAGTATCACAGTTGCACATTATTTTCATTCATTTAGTTATGTAGTCATTCATTATAAAATATTGATTGATTGGCTTTTATGTGGTGGGCAGTTTTCTAGGGTCTGGGGATACAGAAGGGAACAAAGCAAACAAGCTCCTGCTCTCAAGGAACTTGCTCTATAATGGGAGCAACACTAGAATTGTTTAGGTAACACTTTCTATCGTGAGGTTCCTGATGACGCTAGATGTGTGTAGGGTATGTGTGTGTATGTAAACACATCTAACACAGAAGTTGTCTTAGCTTGTGCTATTAGGACCAGGTGTTCTTGGTTAATGAAAAAGTAGAATAGGATGGGGGGTATGGTGGCTTATGCCTGTAATCTCAACACTCTGGGAGGCCAAGGCGGGTGAATTGCTTGAGCCCAGGAGTTGGAGACCAGCCTGGGCAACATGGCAAAATCCTGTCTCTCTTGAAAAAAAAAAAAAAA
>NW_016809075.1:2455402-2461360 GCF_001698545.2 Rhinopithecus bieti
CTTTTGCACTGCACTTAGGAAAATGTTTTAATTTCTTTTAAAATCAGAAGGAAAAAAAGACCTTTTAGGTCAAAGAAGTTTTAATCTATATTAATATATTCATCTTTTTACCATAGCAGTTGTAAAATATAATGTTTAATATTTAAGTGGACATTTAATAGATATACTTTCTATATATAAAGTACATATTTTTACTATGAAAGCATATATATAATATGTGTATGTGTGTATGTTTTTACTATGAAAGCAAGTGTCCAGGGCCCGTGAAAGTTTTAACACACCCCCAGTTTTGACTTGGCTGTGGTCACCCAGGATATGGTGGGCTGAGACCTAAAGCTGTCTTTGAGTTCATGGGGTAAATGTAGTCCCCTCTTTCATGGGTGAGGGAGCTGGGGCCCAGAGAGGCTATGCTTGGTTGAAAATTGCATGGCAACTGAGCACTACAGTCACGGTTATGGCTTCTGAACCTCTGGCTAATGCTCTTGCCATGTGCCGGCCTCCTTTTCCTGAGAAATCGGAAGAGGGAATAACTTAAATGAGTAGAGAATCTAAGGATCTCATTTGTTTTCATTATTCACAGGTGCTTATTGATGCGCCATTCCCCATCATGACCCAGTCACCTCTTAAAGGCTCCACCTCTCAATTCTGCCACACTGGGGATTAAGTTTTAACTTGAGTTTTGGAGGGGACCAGCATTCAAACTGTAGCATTAATAAACCAAGTCTTAAAGGGAATCAGGCTATTAGCTAAGTAGATAAAACTCTTAAAAGGGCTAAAACCTGCTTTACTGATTTTGTGTGTGTGTGTGTGTGATTTAAGATAAAATGCATCTGGAGGCATCTGGTACATAACAGGCCCTCAGATATTAGATTCCCTTCCCTTCCTTTCATTAGACAAGATTTTTTATGCCATTGTTTGGCCATTTTCCTGTTGGATCAGAGGCAAGTGAAGAATTGCACTGCTAAATAATAAGTCACATAACAACAACATTCACCTTCATTACCTGTGAGGATTGAGGAATCTTTCAAATTCCCTGTTTTGCTTGTATAGACCTCATGTCATGGAGCCAGTATCACAGTTGCACATTATTTTCATTCATTTAGTTATGTAGTCATTCATTATAAAATATTGATTGATTGGCTTTTATGTGGTGGGCAGTTTTCTAGGGTCTGGGGATACAGAAGGGAACAAAGCAAACAAGCTCCTGCTCTCAAGGAACTTGCTCTATAATGGGAGCAACACTAGAATTGTTTAGGTAACACTTTCTATCGTGAGGTTCCTGATGACGCTAGATGTGTGTAGGGTATGTGTGTGTATGTAAACACATCTAACACAGAAGTTGTCTTAGCTTGTGCTATTAGGACCAGGTGTTCTTGGTTAATGAAAAGTAGAATAGGATGGGGGGTATGGTGGCTTATGCCTGTAATCTCAACACTCTGGGAGGCCAAGGCGGGTGAATTGCTTGAGCCCAGGAGTTGGAGACCAGCCTGGGCAACATGGCAAAATCCTGTCTCTCTTGAAAAAAAAAAAAAAAGATAAAGTTGGGAACATAGCTATCTTCAGTGTTTGTTTTGAGTTTGTGTCTTGGGTCTTGGTCAGCTGGGCTGCTGTAACAAATTACCATAGACTGGGTGGCTTATAAACAACAGAACTTTGTTTCTTATAGTCCTTGAGACTGGAAGTCCTAGATGAGGGTGTACGATCAGGTTCTGCTGAGAGCCCTCCTCTGGGTGCAGACCGCCATCCTCTCATTGTATCATCCCATGGTGAAAAGTGGGTGTGAGAGACCTCTGGGCACTAATCCCAGTCATGAGGGCCCCACCCTCATGACCTAATCACCTCCCAAAGTTCCTACCTCCTAACACTATAGCCTTGGGGGTGAGGATTTCCACATACGAATTTTGGAGAGGCATAAACATTTAGTCCCTACTCTTTACATGTTTAAAGTTTACATGGCTACCCTAAAACAAGTAAACCCTTTTCTGGGATTCCATGGCAGGAGCTATGAATCGAACTTCTTGTCATGAACCATATGCAGAGTGTGTAGCCTCTAATTCCAGTTTGCTTGGGGTTACAGCAGAGTCAACACTACATACTTGTAAGGTCATCTGAGCCCAGAATTCTAATTTTTAATGATTTATTTCTCCCAGTCTTTCATAATTATCTTGCCCACTGATGGTGTGAAGTTCATTTTTTTTTTTTTTTTTAACAGAATGGCTTTCATAAGTCCTTTCAAAGCATTTCATCCAATCCATAGAAATGGCGATGCTTTCTTTTCTTTCTTTCTTTTTCTTTTTTTTGGAGGGGGGAATGGAGTCTGACTCTGTCACCCAGGCCGGAGTGTAGTGGTGCTATCTAGGCTCACTGCAACCTCCACCTCCCAGGTTCAAGCACTTCTCCTGCCTCAGCCTCCCAAGTAGCTGGGACTGCAGGCGTGAGCCACCACGCCTGGCTAATTTTTTGTAGTTTTTAGTAGAGACGGGTTTTCACCATGTTGGCCAGGCTGGTCTCGAACTCCTGAGCTCAAGTGATTCTCCGCCCACCTTGGCCTCCCAAAGTGCTAGGATTATAGGCATGAGCCCCCAAGCCCAGCCTGTGATGCTTTCTTTTTGCCCACTTGTGTATCAATTTGCCTCATATTTACACAGCAAAGCCTAGCGGCTAAAAACATGAGCCATAGAGCAGGCTGCCTAGGTTCTTATCTGAGCTCTGCCACTAGCTGGCTTAAAGCAGAGCTGTGGCCTCTATTTTTTCATTGGTAAATTAAGGCTAATGATCATATATACCTCACAGGATGGCTGTGAGAATTATATCAATTAATACAAATAAAGTTCTTAGAACAATGTCTAGTACATAGTGCTGGCTACTATTATTACCATAAATATTTAGTGTTTGTAAGTGTATTAACAAATGCAAGTGACATAAGCAGGTTTGGAAGCAGGTGACACCATTTCTTGGCTAAAAACTGGTGAAATGAAGGAAGGACCGAGTGAGTACCCCAAGACATAGCCTAGATCAGTCAGGGCGTTTTACATAGGGAATGGACTGTCAGCTACTCTGGCACATGGGTAAGTGGAGGTCAGTTTAAAAATTTATGCTTTGTATATAATTGATCATACACTTGCACATAATCTCATTCAGAATATGCACCAAGCTGCCTGGAAATAGATTTTCCATCTTTTTTTTGTTGTTTTTCAGTAATCTGTTATCCTGCTATATTGCGTCTGTACCAAAACCTTGCCTTGTCGTTCTTTTTTCTTCTGAGAGGAGAGAGAGAGAAGTAGAGAGAGAGAGAGAGAGAGAGAGAGAGAGACCTTGAGTCCATGTGGCATATTGTTGTACCTTGAAGTTTATATTCTGCAGATTCTATGGGATTCAGAGAACTGGGAACCAAGCTTATTTCTGAAGTTGGCACATTTTGTGTTTGATGAAATGATATTTACTTGCTGATCGTCTAAAGTGGTAGATCGAAATGGACCTAAATGAACAAACTCAGCAAGCAGCCTTTCTGCCAATGGGCGTGTCTCCCTGATCTACAGTTCTGCCGCATTCTGGGCTCTTGGGGGACTGGAGAGTTGCTTTATGTGCCACATATGTCTTTGTTTTTATCCCGCTGTGTGTGAGAGAGGGCACAGTGACAGGCAGCATATAAATAGCTGGCTCCTGTTTTTATTTTTAGTGATAATGACTTTTTTTTTGAAATGAGATTTCTTATTTAATAAGTTATGGGATGTAATTACCACCTAGCAGAAGGCAGACTGCATCACACTCATTGGAAACTCACAGTAAGGTCCACATAGAATGGAATAAAATAAGCCTGGTGATGACATAGAGAACTTTTAGGTTGCATTCATGTTCAACATTTCCCTCCCCCAACTCTGTCCCTGCTTCTCTCTTTCTCCCCCTTTCTCTCCCCATCTCTTCCTCCCTCATTCCAGGCCCATCCGCCTTTCTGTCTTATAAACCAGAATGATGCAGATTACAAGTGTTTCTGGAGTCAGTCAGATACACACGTTTTCTGCTGCTGGGTAAGGTGGGGAAGTTCTGCCATCTCGTCTTTTCCATTGTTCAAGAATTGTACCTAGAACTGCCTTTCTGTTTCTTGCCTCTTCATTTAAGTAGTTGCCCACATCTTTTAAATTCTCCACCTGGAGATCCTGAAAATTTCATTAAAGGACCCTCCTGTTCCATCTGACATGTTGGTTTCTACGCCTCCCCTGCAGGAATGCTCCAGGAAGGTTAGGTGGGACTGAGCGGCCTTCATAGGGGTTAATCGCATTGCTACAAGGCAGCCGGCATCTTACTGAGTTAAACTTCTGCATGTTAAAAAAAAAAAAAAAAAATCCCAGAGTCAGTGTCGTGGTCTTCAATTTTTTATGAATCAAGGTTTTAGGCACTAGAAGTGATTAACCCTGCAGGAGCGTGTGTTCTGAACTGCCTGGATGCAGACTGATCCAGAAGCAGTAACTAAGCCATTTCGAGACTCGGCTTCCCTTCCACGCCTCCTCTCCTCTGCCCCCACTCCCTACCTAGGCTGGACATTCTCCCCACCCTAGTCCACATCCTCCTGGCCCAGCAGAACATACAAGGCTTTTCATCAGGGCACCTTCTTTGGAGATCTCCTCCAAATCGAGCTGCAGACAGCAGCCGGGCATGTGCCTTTTTAAGTGTTGTCGTGACAAGTCCTGCTTCCTTCTTGGCGCATGTTGATGGCAGAGGGAGAGGGGACTGTCCGTTTGGCCTGCTCTTTTCTCCAGTCTCCTCGGGGAATGCTGTGGTGTTTTGTCTGGGGTCCATGTAGCTGTCAGGCTGTGCTCTACAGAAAGGGGCTACCTAATGCAATCTTAAGTGAATGCAATTAGAATCACATAGAACTTTTAGGAAATTTGCATGTTTTCCGAGAAGCTGAAAGTGCTGTCGCCGCCTTCCCTTCCTCTCTAAATTCTGCCCTCTCCTTTCCAAGCCAGCTCAAGTTCTGGTCCACCTCTGAAGCTAGGTCTCATCAGTTGGTATGGATTTCTCTCATCTCAGAGCTCGTAGCATCTTAATCGGTACCACATAACCCAGGTATTGATCACTTACTATCCTATCTTTTTGAAAACGCCTTATCTTGTATTCCCAATAAAACAGATGCTCCTGGAGCCTGAGGCTGCTTAGGAAACTTTGGGAAAAAGCTGAGAAAGCACTGCATGAGAATAGATGGCACTTGTGACATTACTTTTCTAACTCTCTCATTTCCAAGGATATATGATCTATCTATCTCTATCTATATTAATATATGTATCTCGCTGTATACATGTGTATATATGCATACAGGGATAAATAGGTATCTATTATAAACCAAAATAAAATCCTGAGCCCTCACAACCAACTGAACAACCCCCTCTGCAACCCCCTGGCGAAGGGGACCCCTGAGAAATCTGAAGAGACTTCCTGCCCATGATGAGAAGGGAGGACACGCCTCATTACACCTTTTGGAGCTTAGGCATAGCTGACCAGCATTAACATTAAAATAGAGATCCTAACACTGACAAAACAGATTATTTGTGGCCATAACATACTAAATTCCAACCTGACTCTGGTATAGCAACACTTGACAGATAGCAGGCCCTGAAGAAAATAAAAATATTTTAACCCAAAATATATTTGCTTGACATATTTTGAAATGGCCTTGCAAAGCTATCTTTTGTGGGGAAATTTGCATCTGTAAAGAATCTCTATTAATGCAGCCAGGCTTTTCATGGATCTAGGAGAGATTCACTAAGAGTCTGACATCCTTAAAGGTCCAAAAGGAGACTTTTACCATCTATTCTCTCTGAAGGCTGCTACCAAAGGACATCATCTGTATAACAAGAACCTTGGCTTCCACAGCCCCCACCCCTTATCTTACTCAAGTTTTAATTTTTACCGACTTCAAGTCTTCAGACAAACTTAACTTTTTTTTTTTTTTTTTTTTTT
>NW_016809075.1:2461570-2468979 GCF_001698545.2 Rhinopithecus bieti
TTTTTCTTTTTTTTTTGAGACGGAGTCTCGCTCTGTTGCCCAGGCTGGAGTGCTGTGGCCGGATCTCAGCTCACTGCAAGCTCCGCCTCCCGGGCTCACACCATTCTCCTGCCTCAGCCTCCCAGGTAGCTGGGACTACAGGTGCCGCCACCTCTCCCCAGCTAGTTTTTTGTAGTTTTTTTTTTTAGTAGAGACGGGGTTTCACCGTGTTAGCCAGGATGGTCTCGATCTCCTGACCTCGTGATCCGCCCGTCTCGGCCTCCCAAAGTGCTGGGATTACAGGCTTGAGCCACCGCGCTCGGCTGACAAACTTAACTTTTTAAACCAGTTGCCAATTCAAAAATCTTTGAATACACTTACGGCCTATAACATTTTCCTTCTCCCTCCCTCCCTGCCTGCTTCAAAATTTCCTGCCTTTCCAGGCCAAACCAATGCTCGGGACCCCTTGAGACTGTTTCCTGGGCCACGGTCCCTCATACTGGCCCAGAATACACCTCTTTACATATTTTGCAGGGTTTTTTTGTTTTGTTTTGTTTTAATCAACACTGTGTGTCTGAATGACTGTCTTATATGTGCACGTTCATGGGCTGTAGGAAAACGTAAGATGGTGTTGCTTCTGAGAGCTAAATGAGAGGTAGTAGCATATTTAAGTGATGGCATTTGATGGGTGGTTGGACTCCCTGAATGTCAGCCTTGGAATGTGAGCTTTATTTGGCAGACATTGGGGAGCCAGGAACGTTTGTAAATAGAACAGTGTTGTGATGCAAACCTAGCTTTGGGCAGATGTATCTGGAAGCATTGAATGAGAACTGGGAGAAACAGATTTGGAGGTATGACTGTCAGAGGTGTTTGAACCAGAGCAACTCCATCTTTAATAGGGGCTGGGTAAAATGAGGCTGAAACCTACTAGCCTGCATTCCCAGATGGTTAGGTGTTCTAAGTCACAGGATGAGATAGGAGATTGGCATAAGATACAGGTCATAAAGACTTGGCTATTAAAACAGGTTGCAGTAAAGAAGCCAGCCAAATATCACCCAACTGAGATGGCAACAAGAGTGACCTCTGGCTGTCCTCACTGCTACGCTCCCACCAGCACCACTGTTACAGTCTTCCCAATGCACCACAATGCATAAGGCACGAATTTCTGGTAGCTCTACCCCATCGTTCTAATGTACATGTAGGCCCTTAGCTTGAGTTACTCCATATTGCTTTGTTCCCCTTACTGCACATGTGCCAGGGAACAGAACTTTCCATTGCAGGCATGTTTGGGCAAGTCACCTGTGTAGCCTTTCTTACCTTTCCGGCTGTGGGCATGTCTTAGGCAAGTCCCTCTGTGTAAATTTCCCCTATCTGTGCCTGCAGGCTGTTCTTTTTTTGTTTGAAAGAATTCAACAGAGAACCTACCCTAACTGCCTGTCTGACAGGTTTCTTCCTTTCTTGTCTCTCACCATGAAAGTTTACAAATGCCATGGAAATGTCAGGAGTTACCCTGTATGGTCTAAAAAAGAGAGGCATGAATAATTCACCCCTTGTTTAGCATATAATTAAGAAATAACCATAAAAAGGGACTACCAGCAGCCCTCAGGGCTGTTCTGCCTATGGTGTATCCATTCTTTTATTCCTTTACTTTCTTAATAAACTTGCTTTCACTTTATTATATGGACTCATCCTGAATTCTTTCTTGCACAAGATCCAAGAACCCTCTCTTGGGGTCTGGATCTGGACCCCCTTTCTGGTAACATCTTTCTGGTGACCACAGAAGGAATAATACTGACCCAAAGGTTAACTTTGAGTAAGAGGTGGGCTCCAGTAACACGACTGGGGCAGCCACAGTAGCTCAGATGCTGAGTGACAGTGGTCAGACTGAGCTGGGGTCTCTGAGAGTGGGAAGAAGGGTTGGGCAGAAGATTTCATGGAGGGGAGGCCAGGAGGAACACAGGGCTAGAGACAGATAAACTGGTTTGGCCACCAACTAGCTTCATGATCTAGGGTAAGTTACTTAACCTTTCTGTTTCTCTACTAGATCCTTGTCTGAAATGGGGGACCCCAACCTTAAATTTCATAGAATTAGCTTGGGTATACTTGTCAATGACTCTTATAGGAAAAAAAAAAAAAAAAAAGAATCAGTTGGGCTTGGGCCTGGAGGGTGGGAGAAGGCATGAAGGATGATGGAAAATTTATGAGTGACTGATGAATATGAGCAAGTCTATTTATTAAAACTCAGATCATATAGCTGTTGTCATTAGTACTGTGGCTGTTGATTCCCTGTCTCACCCAGGTTTCTTGAAGACTGGGTGGGAGGAGTCTTATTTAGGTTTGTATTACCAGTGTGCTGTTCACAATAGGTACTCAGTGAGTGCTGAATGGGTCATTCTGTTACCGGAAAGGAGTCCCAATCCAGACCCCAAAAGAGGGTTCTTGGATCTAGCAAGAAAGAATTCAGGGCCAGGCCATGAAGTGAAAGCAAGTTTATTTGGAAAGTATAGGAATAAAAAATGGCCACTCCATTGGCAGAGCAGCCCTGAGGGCTGCTGCTTGGCTATTTTTATGGTTATTTCTTGATTATATGCTAAACAATGGGTGGATTATTCATGAGTTTTCCAGGCAAGGGGAGAGCAATTCCCAGAACTGAGGGTTCCTCCTCTTTTTAGACCATATAGGGTAACTTCCTGACGTTGCCATGGCATTTTTAAACTGTCATGGTGCTGGTGGGAGTGTCTTTTAGCATACTAAAGCGTTGTAATTAGTGTGTAATGAGCAGTGAGCACAACCAGAGGTCACTTTCATCGCCTTCTTGGTTTTGGTAGGTTTTGGCTGGCTTCTTTACTGCATCCTGTCTTATCAGCAACGTCTTTGTGAACTGTATCTTGTGCAGACCTCCCATCTCATCCTGTGACTAAGAATGCCTAACCTCCTGGGAGAATGCAGCCCAGTAGGTCTCAGCCTTATTTTACCCAGCACCTGTTCAAGATGGAGTCGCTCTGGTTCAAATCCCTCTAACAATTCTTCTTTGAATCTTGGCTTCTTTCTTGATCATTGCCTTCTCTCATTCCCTTTTCAGTGCCTGAGTCCTGGGTATTCTACCTGTACTTCAGAGCTTACCTCAGTCCCTTCTTTCTGCTGCCTTTCACTTCTGGATGTCATGACCTTGTGCATGGACTATCACAGTAGCCTCATAGTTATACTCTCTGCCTTAGACCTTTGTCTCTTCCTGTTTCTCTTTGGCATTGCTGGATAATAAACTTTTTGAGGGGTATCTCCTATTCCCTCTAACATGAAATGTCCCCCATTTCCTACTAAAGAAAGCCCCTACTTCTTAGTTTGCTGCCCTTCATTAACTCTACACGTTGGTCTAACTGGTCCTCTTCCTCCCCACCGAATGGCCTCTTCCCCTCCCAATGTTTTGCCTGTTTACTTGCCATCTTTCCATGTAGCCCTTCTTGATTCTGACGTGATCAAAGAATAAATCCTATGGCCCTTGTACTCCTGTGATAGGCAAACCTTTCTTTGCATATATTGCCTTACTGGAATGAGTTTGTAGGGGTCAGGGTCCATGCATACCTCCTATTAGTTTCCTCTTACCCTATCTAGCATATGTTCTTTGTATACAGCAGGCATCTAATAAATGTGTGAATGCAAGACTGTCCCTCTGGAGAGGGTCTCGAGGCACATGAGAGAGCATGTGCCTTGGTTAATGGCACATGCTGGTTCAATGCCCTCTCCTTGTCCCCAGGGATGACCTTGTCTTCTCAGTCACTGCCCATGCTACTCCAGTTTCATCTGGTTTAGGAACTGCTGATTGGACCCCAAGGTGATAATTGTCTTTTCTGTTTGGCTTTCTTCTCTGTCATGAATGATTATGTGACAAGGTGTGATTGGCATAGCTTAGCCGTGGTGGATGATGCCTTTATTGCACAATCATTTTTCTCTTTCCCCTCTCCCTCCTTTCTTACTGTCTCACTCACTGTTATCTTTTGGAGTTGCCAGAGAATGGTTAATTCCATTAACAACTTAGCAGCTTTCCAGGACTGTGGCCTGGCTGATTCTCCAGGATCTGCTCACAGCTCTACCAGGAGTGGGATATTTGGAATGATACCAATAGTTCCCACATTCACGTGGTGAATTCTCTTGATTCCAAAAATGTCAATTGTAGGACCACAGGATAAGTCGACTTTGGCTTATGGAGATGTTACAAGTTGGGTAGGAACCTGGCTCATGTTGAAAGGACTTGCGTTTACATTTTTTCTGGCCTTCTGTAACATTTTCCTTGCCTTTGGATGTGGTGATTTATAGAGAGGTTGTAACTGCCTGGACTGTTTTTCATACTACACAACAGGGAGCACTGTGAAGTTGCTTTCCTCCTAAAGGTAAATTAAATATAAACACTCTGCAGTAATTGGATTTGAAGTGCATCCCTTCTTGTTATTTGTTTCAATACCTTCTCATCAGTGCCCAGGAGGATATCTCTGGAGCCTTCCAGGTTTTCGACATTGCGTGAATAAACTGCGTCTTTGTCACCTACGAAAGGAATCCCAACCACCAGAAGCTTTTGGGCCTCTTTGGTTAAGGAACTGCTTTCTTATTGAGTCTTAGTTTTAGAACAGTTAGGAGACAGAGTTTCTTGATGCCCTGACTGTGTGATTGAACCACGTGTCTGGGTTCTCTTGTGTCTTCTTTGGCATTTGACTTGGGCATGCAGGAAGACAGGCACAAAGGCTGGCCTTGGGGACTGAGGTCTGCTGTGTTCAGGTTTTCTGTGGATGGTGTTCTCAGCCTAGCTTCTCACATGGGGGCAATACTTTGATTTTTCCTTTGTTTGTTTTGACAGAGTCTCGCTCTGTCACCCAGGCTGGAGTGCAGTGGCTTCCTCTCAGCTCACTGCAACCTCTGCCTCCCAGGCTCAAGCAATTCTGCCTCAGCCTCCCAAGTAGCCAGGATTACAAGCATGCACCACCATGCCTAGCTAATTTTTTGTATTTTTAGTAGAGACAGGGCTTCACCATGTTGGCCAGGTTGGTCTCGAACTCCTGACCTCAGGTGATCCTCCCGCCTCGACCTCCCAAAGTGCTGGGATTATGGGCGTGAGCCACCATACCTGGCCAGGGGGTGGTACTTTGGTTCAAAGTTGAGGGTAGACCTTTTATTTCAGCCATTTTTTTTTTTCAGGACTTTAGAGGCCATGGCTTCTCAGGACTCAGAGATGAGATCTTAAGTCCAAGATTTACCCTAATTAGACCCCTGTTTCCCCACCTCCTCATTGTGCCTGGGTTTCATGGGAAAGGAAGTGTACTCTGTCTACAGCTTACTGGTGTGGAGAGGATAATAGGAGCCTTTGGGGTTTTTCTGGTGGATTGAATTACCATATATAGGTGATGCTTGACTTAAGATGGCTTGCTTTAATAACCTCTGCCACTTGCTACATTTCTGTGGTTAGTTACAGATGTCAATAACAGCCTACACTAGTGCTTCCTGCCATCTCATGGCGGGGCCAGGAGTTCTGCTGCTGCACCAATCCCACTGAAGCCCTGGCTGACCAGGCCTGGATTCTGTCAACAGCTCTGTCATGGGTTGAGTTGTGTCCCTCCAAAATCACATGTTGAAGTCCTAACTCCCGATATCTCAGAACGTGATTTCCTTTGGAAATAAGATTGTTGCAGATGTAATTAATGAGTTAAGATGAGGTCATGCTGGAGTATGGTGGGGCCTAATGCAACATGACTAGCATCCTTATGAAAAGGGGAAATGTGGACACAGATACGCACGCAAAGAGAATGCCACGTGAAAATGGAGGCAGTGATCAGGGTGATGCAGCAGAAGCCAAGGAATGCCAAAGTTTGCCAGCAAACCACCAGCAGCTAGAGAGAGGCCTGGGACCAATTCCCTCTGCAGCCTGCAGAAGGAACCAGTGGTGCTCACACCTTGATTTTAGACTTCTAGCCTCTAGAACTCAGACAATAAAGTTCTCCTGGTTAAGCCACCTGGTTGTGTTACTTTGTTTTGGCAGCCCTTAACAACTAATACAGGCTTGGCCTGAGATTAAGGGATCATCAAAGAAAAGGAAATTGCCCTAGAAACAGCCATTTCTCCAACAGGTGCCACCTGAAGAATTTCAGTGTCATATATATATCTTGATTCAACTGTAAAACTTCTTAGAATTGGTAACCCAGACTTTGAACACTGGTGGTCCTTAGAGCCTTGCTTGCTTTCATTCCAGACTTTGTTGAACTCTTCTTTCAAAAAGTCTTATTTGCTTGAACTCAGGAGGCAGAGTTTGCAGTGAATTGAGATCGTGCCACTGCACTCCAGCATGGGTGATAGAGTGAGACTCTATCACACACAAAAAAAGTCTTAAGTCCATGCACAAAAATATTCCTTGGGAGGAGCATTTACAATAAAGCATTTATACTAAAATGTTGGCTTTTATATTTAATAAATATTTGAAGAAGCAACTACCTCTTCACATGACTATTTGTTAACTAAATATTCCAATTTTACATTATGTTTATAAGAAATATTGATAAAAACAGCTAACAGTCATTGATCATGGACTCTGTGCCCAGCAGTGTTCCAGGTATTTTTTTATTATTATACTTTAAGTTCTAGGGTACATGTGCACAACGTGCAGGTTTGTTACATACCTATACTTGTGCCATGTTGCTGTGCTGCACCCATTAACTCATCATTTACATTAGGTATATCTCCTAATGCTATCCCTCCCCTCTCCCCCCTCCCCACAATAGGCCCCGGTGTGTGATGTTCCCCTTCCTGTGTCCAAGTGATCTCATTGTTCAATTCCCACCTATGAGTGAGAACATGCGGTGTTTGGTTTTCTGTTCTTGTGATAGTTTGCTGAGAATGATGGTTTCCAGCTGCATCCATGTCCCTACAAAGGACACGAACTCATCCTTTTATATGGCTGCATAGTATTCCATGCTGTATATGGGGCACATTTTCTTAGTCCAGTCTGTCACAGATGGACATTTGGGTTGATTCCAAGTCTTTGCCATTGTGAATAGTGCTGCAATAAATATACGTGTGCATGTGTCTTTATAGCAGCATGATTTATAATCCTTTGGGTATATACCCAGTAACGGGATGGCTGGGTCAAATGGTATTTCTAGTTCTAGATCCTTGAGGAATCGCCACACTGTTTTCCGCAATGGTTGAACTAGTTTACAGTTCCACCAACAGTGTAAAAGTGTTCCCATTTCTCCACATCCTCTCTAACACCTGTTGTTTCCTGATTTTTTAATGATTGCCATTCTAACTGGTGTGAGATGGTATCTCATTGTGTTTTGATTTGCATTTCTCTGATGGCTAGTGATGATGAGCATTTTTTCATGTGTCTGCTGGCTATATGAATGTCTTCTTTTGAGAAGTGTCTGTTCATATCCTTTGCCCACTTTTTG
>NW_016809075.1:2472485-2505717 GCF_001698545.2 Rhinopithecus bieti
AGACCCTTGGTAAAGCACAGTATTAGGGTTCAAGTTACTCGATTTTCCAGGTGTTGTGTGTCTCAATTTCCCTTGGCTAGGAAAAGAAATTCCCTTCCCCCTTGCACTTCCCAGATGAGGTGATGCCTCGCCCTGTTTCAGCTCTCTCTGGCCGGGCTGCACCAGCAGACCAGTGCCAACTGTCCGACACACCCCAGTGAGATGAACCCAGTACCTCAGTTGAAAATGCAGAAATCACCCATCTTCTGTGTCGCTCACGCTGGGAGCTGGAGGCTGGAGCTGTTCCTGTTCGGTCATCTTGGTCGCCCCTTGTTCCAGGTATTTTTTTAATGTATTAACTCATTTGATTCTCACAACAACTCTCTAAGAGGAAATGGAGGAACAGAGAGATTAAATAACTTGCCTAAAGGTTTTACTAGATGGCTCTATTTGCAGCCATCACTTGAGAATCTATTAGGTCTAGAATGTGAGGTAGCCAGACTCTGTGCCTGTAGTCCCATAGTCCCAGCTACTCAGGAGGCTGAGGTGGGAGGATCACTTGAGCCTAGGAATTTGAATCCAGCCTGGACAACACAGTGAGACCCTGTCTCTAAAAAAGAAAAAAGAGGACGAGGTTGCCATCTCTTTTTGTCCCTGTTTCCAGGTGGGGTTGAAATGTGATGGTTAGATTTAATAAAGATCTCTAAATGTGATGTAGTTATAAAAGAATGAAATGTCTGCAGACAGAGCTCACAGTTTAGGGGCCTCTGAAGTTCTAGATGAAGAATACCCAGGCATCCGTGAAGTGTCCTGTCCCTGAAGTGTGTATGGAGTAGTTGGCAGGTCACTGGTGCTGGGTCTGGAACTGGGCATTGGACTCTGCTGCTTACCAGCTCTGTGATTCTGGACAAGTCATTGCCTTTGGTGAGCCTCATGTTCCTCAGCTAGAAATGCAAATACTACTCTAAGTTTACATGCTAAGCTTAGTACCTGCCACATTGTACATGCTTTCACATTATGGATAATTTGAATGAACATTTGTGTCTGAATCCCATAAAAGTTGCCACCCAGACTCTCTTGCCACCCAGATTCTCTTTATTTCTTTAGCAAGAGTCTCGAGTCTTTATCCCATGCCTTTGTACTGTTTTGTTTTGTTTTCTTTTGTTTTGTTTTACTAGAAATTTCAGAGAGGTCTTCTAAAATGCAATGGTCAAGAAACTCATGTTTCTGGGTACTTCGTCTTCCAAATAATCACTGAGGATTGTGTCTTGCCTGGAACTTAGTTTATGGGGAGGGGTTTTTCACCTGCGAATTTTCACATGGGTGACCACAGAGGGGACATATAGGCCACCTGGCTGTCTTACATAATGATCTCTGGACATTCATTCCATGACCTCTGCCTTGTGGGATCTTAGTGCACACATGCTTTTGTGGATACTGCTTCAAACACCATGGTTGGGGAGTGAGTCTGTGGTTTTTGCTAGAGGCTGATGCCCTTCCCTGATGCAGCCTTCTCTTGGCAGCGTGATCTGTTTGTGTTCTTCATTTCAAGGTTTTTCATTGTTCCTTAGTTCTGCTGCTGGCAGTAGTTGAGAAATTATACTTGGATATCAATTAGGGCATCCAAAATGTGACTTTATCCTGGAGCAGGGCAAGGAGAGTTTAGTGATCTGCTTGCTTTATCGTTTAACCTTTACATCTGCCAAGCAATAGTGTGCATTTCCTGTGCAGAGATCTCATAGCCCATCTATTCAGCACTATGAGCCAGGTGCTGCTCTAGGCCCCGGAGATGGAGCAGTGAACAAACAAACAGAAATTCCTGCCTCAGGGAGTGAGAAAGAAAATACATAGTAGATTGTGAGGGATGCTATGGAGAAAAATGAAGCCAGAAAGGGGATGGAGGAGGACAGAAATAGCAGTTATGTGTTCAATAATGTGGTCGGCAAAAGCCTCCCTGAGAAAGCTACAAAGATGGGAGGGATTGAGGGAGCAGAGAGCAAGCCATGGGCCTGAGAGCAGGTGGCATCTCATAGAGGGCAGGTGGCCAGTGTGGCTGAAGCAGATATAGGGGAGGTGAGGGGACCATGAGGTCACGGGGAGTGATAGTGCATGAGTGCTAGGCTATGAAAGATCTGTTAGTGGTTTTACAGCATGACTGACAGTAGCTGCATGGATGTGGTGAACCCCTTTTCTGAGAACTCCATTGCCTTCAGTTTCGTTACTGGCCCTTGAGTTCTTTCTCAGTTGTATTTCAAGCGTCCTCCCATTTCTAGGGGTCATGGCCTTCTCCATGGGTTTTGAGTGAGAGGTGTCATGGTGCTGAACTTGGTTTTATTGCTTTTGTTTCTTCAAACTCTAGGAGCCTCTTCTTAGATTATTGTCTGAAACTTTTATCACTGTCAGTGACAAATATGAAGCGCCCAGAAGGTAATAATGATGGGAACTATTTATTAAAAACTTATGTGCAAGTAACCACTTGCTGTGGGTCTAAACGCATCCACGTATCAGCTCTCTTGATACAGAGCAACTCCATGAGCTAGAACTCCCATTTTGTGGGGAAAGAAACCAAGGCACAAAGACATTAAATAAATTGTCCAATTTTATGTGGTTTGCCAGTGTGGGATGAGGATTCAAATCTGGGTAGCTGGATTCCACAGTTGGTGTTGTGACTTCTGCACTGAGAGGAGCTTTCTGGTGAAGCTCCACAGTTCTCTGTCCACCGGACTAAGCAGAAATGAAGTTATTCTCATATTTTTTTGAAATCCAAGTAATCATTGCACAGAGATGCCTGTTAAAATAGAGAACTATGTTTTAGTGCCATTTTTATAGGAAGAATGGTCCCAAAGTAGAGATCTCTTAGCAGGCATGTGGAATGTGTTCAAGCCAGTGGATTCTTCTCTACTTTTGCAGGTAGGAAGGAATTTAGGCCTCTTGGGCCCAGAAGCTGTTCTTCTGCCCCCTACCTTTCCTCCTGTCAGGGTGGAGGCTACCCCCAGCCCTGACAGGAGACATCACCACTTCCTCTTCTTCACCTGCCAGTGACTCATTGTTGCCAAAAATAAAGCATCAACTTGAGACATGATTATTTTTTTCTTCCTTGTTTCAGAGACTGAGCATTTATGATGACTGAATGGTTGTATGCAAGTCATGAGAATCACATGGCAGGACCTAGCACCAGCATGCACCAGCTTGGGCTGGGGTTTCTAATTAGTCTGAGTGAAGCTTTGACATGAATTTGTGTCTTGTCAGACTCCTGTTAACTTCAACTCCTGATGGCATTAGGTTCAAGTGTCCAAAGAAGAGACCCAGAGCCAGGAAATGAGATACGGGGTTTTATTTGTGAGAACTTACATGCAGGAACAGTCCAATGGTAGCAGGCTGGATAGAAGAACTGCAACCTCTTGCAAAAAGCATGCAGTTTAGTTTATAGAGTACTTTCACTTAGCTCTGTCGCCCAGGCTGGAGTGTAGTGGCACAATCTCGGCTCACTGCAAGCTCTGTCTCCCGGGTTCATGCCATTCTCCTGCCTCAGCCTCCTGAGCAGCTGGGACTACAGGCACCTGCCACCGCGCCCAGCTAATTTTTTGTATTTTTAGTAGAGACGGGGTTTTACCGTGGTCTCGATCTCCTGACCTCATGATCTGCCCGCCTTGGCCTCCCAAAGTGCTGGGATTACAGGCGTGAGCCACCGCGCCCGGCCAGCTCTCATATCTTGTTATTGCTATTAGGTGCATCTACCATACTGACCTTTCCCCACCTACAGGAGCTGGGAACATTCTTTATGCTCTTTGGGGGATGGGAGGTTGACTTTTTTGAAGTTGATGAGAAAACCATTTTGCAAAACTTACTGGTCTTCTCAGCCTTTGTCCTTTCTTTAGTTCCTTTACAATTAGGCATCTTCCCATAGCACATGGCAATCTTTTTGTCTTCCCTTTTTGACATGACTGTGGTTTCTAGGAAACTGTGAACGTTTTAAGCTCTTGCATACGTTGTGCTCTCTCATGGTTCTCTGCCATGTGTGCGTGAACCCAAGCATTTCTGGTTGCAGGGCTCTTGATACTTCTACCCACACTCATGGTGAGAGGGAAACCCCTCAGCTTCATGACACTGTTAGGAAGGACAAAGTCTTCAATATATGTAGCCATATTTTGAACGATGGAATATTTAACATGGAGAATCAGTGGTTCAAGGGCAGGAGGGAGATGGAAGGGTAGTTGCCTTTTTGGTCCTGCTGCTTCTTGTAAAGTTGTGTTCTTTGGTCACTGTGGTGTAACTATTGTACATATGTATATGCATATGCTGACATGGGCAAGGGGAAAGGATGGGGAAACTAAAGGTAGGAGATCCTCCCCTCAAAATGAGCTGACTTGACTCTTGAACTTGTTTTCTCCTCAACTTCATAAAAGGCATCTTCCCCACCCCCACAAAGAGCTTGAAGAATGTTCCCAGCTCCTGTAAGTCGGGGAATTGCTGGTGGTTTGGTTGGGGGAAGACTAGTGCAGCAGTGCAGCCAGAGTGGGATGGCAGCTGCTATTTTACATTTGGAAGGAAGTGGACCCAGTTCTGGAATGAACATAAATGTTGACATTCAATTTCTGTCACCAAAGTAAAGTGGAGAATTTTAGATCTATTCTGAAAGAGATAAGCATGATGTGTTGCTAAGGCTATTTGCATGTAGACACTGATGAAGAAGGTGTGAAAATTGTTTCTGTGGTATGTATATTCTAGTTAATTAAAAAAAATTAATCAGCCTTTTAAGGGAAAGGAGCTTGTTGAGTTATTCATCAAATAGCTACTTTGGGTGATAGAAGCTTGGTTTAAAAAAGAAAAAAAAGAAGATCAGGGTCAACCAGAAATGGTGCCTCAGGATGCAAAAGTATGTACTGGACTACAAATCCTTTTCTGTTGGATTTGCCCCATGTGTCTCTGACTCTCCCTTCAGTGCCCTCCTGCCCTGATTCTGTTGTTCTTGGCATCTGCATCTGTGATGGTCAGGAAGTTTAGGTCTTCATTGTAGAGTCCAGGGACTGAATTGAGCCCCAGAGGTTATCTCATGAAGCCCCGCCTGGAGAGATTGGTTAGTCAAACCCAGAACCACCATCCACATCTTGCTGCTGTCCTAGGGTTGGTTTTTTTGGAGGCAGAGTCTCGCTCTGTCACCTGGGCTGGAGTGCAGTGGAGCCATGTTGCCTCACTGCAACCTCCATCTCAGGGGTTCAAGCCATTCTCATGCCTCAGCCTCCTGAGTAGCTGGGATTACAGGCATGCACCACCATGCTCAGCTGATTTTTGTATTTTTTGTTAGAGATGGATTTTCACCATGTTGGCCAGGCTGATCTCAAACTGCTGACCTCAAGTGATCCACCTGCTCCGCCTCCCAAAGTGCTGGGATTACAGGTGGGGAACCACTGCACCCGGCCTCTAGGGTTGTTTGACTTATTTTTGCATTGATCTTGGGCTAATTCCAGATTAATTTCTTGTCTCAAAGACTGACATCCTTTGCATAATAAATGAAAGAATGAATTTTATTCCATGTATACTTACTACAGTGTATAGTATGTGGGGGAGCCAGTGAGATCTCGAACAAGGATTTTATTTTATGCTTCTTTTGCAAAAGGAACACTTTATAGCACCACATAGTATGTTCCATCAGCCTGCTTAATTGGGCTTGACAATTGGGTTTTGGTTCTTAAACAGTTTTGTAACCCTCCTAATTAAAATCCAGTGTATGCTGTTACGTCTGTTAAATTGATGGCTGTGACTCATGGGGTTGAGATGGCCTAATTAATTTTCAGCCCTTAATGAATTCTAACTCTCCTCACCTTTGTTTCCCTCAGTACAAAAGTCATTGAGGTGCAGGCAACTAGCATTTAATGTGCCGTGAAAATGCATCATCTCACTTTAAGAAAATCCCTTTATTACCACGTAATTGGACAGGTAAAATACTTCTGCTTTGTTTATTGAAGTGCTTGATGAAAGCCTGGGATTGAGATTTCTCTTAAGTCTCAAATCTTACTGAGTACTCTGGTTTGATAATTGATCTTTCCTACCTAAGGTACTTTTTGTTTCTTGTCATCATTTTATTTTTTTAAGGCCAGATCTCTCAATTTGGTATCATGCGAGGTCTTTCATGCCCTGTATAAGAGAACAAATCATTACCATTAGCACAGGGGCCAAGGTGTCACCAAGAAATAGCCATGCAGTAAATTGTTTACTACGTGACTGAAGTTTTACATAGATTCCTTTTAATTTTCACAACTTTGTGCGTATCTCACTTTTCAGATGAGTTAACTGAGGTTTGGAAACATTAAACAATCTGCCGTCTTTATGGCTGGTGTAGAGCAGGACTGGATTCAAATCCAGGTGTATCTCTTCCGAAGCCCTATGGAACCAACTTAATTCCCTACCCCTAGGAGAGCATTTGCCCTGTTTATTAGCTCCTTTGTTAAGGGAGAAAACAGGAAGGAAAAAAAAAAAAAAAAAAAAAAGGATGGCTTTGTTTAGGTGATGATAGCAAGAACGTTCAGAACTTAGGTGAATCCGGAACTTTTAAATTCAGTGTGTCTGTTCATTTGGACAGTGATTCTGTCCAAAAAGCTTCTTAGTGTTAGAAACTTCAAATTAGTTTTAAAAAAATCATGGAAGAATTGTCCTAAAATGTTAAGGCACTTACAGCTTTAGAGTTATACTTGTAGATGGATAGATTATGGTGATGTGATTTTAAATCCATTTTATTTTGTAGTGTGAGAAAAACAAATGAACTCTGTGAAAGAATTCTGTGCCCCACACTGTAAGTGCTTTGATAAACTGGAAAGTTTACCAGTAATCCTTGCATCAAAAGTTCTAGTGGGAAGAGTTGCCCCTTTGTAGATACGAAAGTGTCTTCTTGGATTGAATTGGGGATTTGGGGAAAGCCATTCACAGGACAGCCTGCTATAAAAAATCAGGTGGGACATCATAGGTCCAACGCATCCTCCCACCCAGGAGGGCCTGATGCCATCCAGCCTGGGCTGCTGGAAACTTCACCTGTGAAGTTTCTCTCCTGCGGGAATAATTGAACCATCTATTTCCTTTTGTGATCACTCTCTCCATTCAAATACTGGATGCATCCAGGATGGAAGTTTGTATCTCTGTGGCAGGGAATTTGGGATGGAGGGAATCCAGTGAGATTGTTGGTGAATAGAGCAGTCTCTTTTTACCTCCCTTTTGAAAATGCAGTTAGCCTCCACTTGGCTGAGCTGTAGTAAAATTGTTGCTTTGTATGCACACACATGCACACACACACACTCAAACCAGTTATTTATCACTTAGGCCATGAGATTTTACATGATCTGAATTACTGAGTCTAGGTCCTGTGTCAGATTACTGGACATGCAGAGAAGGGAATAATCACAGCTGCTTGTTAGTATTACTTTGATTGTGCACAGTATTTTTCATACTAATTTTACCGTGGGGGAAGCATCGTCCAATGCCTTTTGCTGTTCATTATCAAATCAATCTTTCCAAATGGCTGCATGCAACATTACACATACAGACACTAACCACGATGGGAAATGCTTCCCTGTTCATGGGCATGACAAGCTGCAAATACAACTGGCTGACAGGAACGTCACGCATTACGTTTCTGGTTCTAGAAAGGCTAGACCAGTGCAGTGGAGGTATTGACATATGCAGAATATTCTGCTCTTCCTTTAGTTGGGTGTGTCTGGGTGCTTCTGTTTGGCTTTGGTGAAAGTAATCCTTTTGAAATGGGGCACATCCAAAACAGGAAATAGTGTGAGCAGAATCTGTAAGTGGACTTTTCTTTTTGAGCAAAATCTTGTGATTAAGACTTTTAACGAAAGCCTACCAGAATACTGCGTAGCTCCTCTGAAAACTACCCTTTCTCTTCCTCTTATTTTTAAATTATGGAACTAATATAACTGTATTATCAAAAATTGGAAAATTAGAGGGTTAAAAGAGTTCAAAATTTCTCCTTTTTTTAATGATAGAAGTACAGTCGTTCCTCTGTACCCGAGAGGGGTTTGTTCCAGGACGTCTCGAAACAAAAATTCCCGGATGCCCAAGAGCCTGATGTGAGATGTGATAGTATTTTGCATGTAACCTACACACATCCTCCCATATACTTTAAATCATCTCTAGATGTCCTTATAATACCGAATACAACGTGAATTCTATGTAAATAGTTGTTATACTGCGTTTTTATTTGTATTATTTCTGATTTTTTCCCCCCACATATTTTCAATCTATGGTTGATTGAATCCACCGATAAAGAACCCACAAAGAAGGGCTGACTGTAAATATCTCATGGGCATGTAGGCTTCCAAGGGTGGGTGGGGAGGGCTGGGGAAATGCCTCCCAGCTGAGATAGGTGTGTCTGTAGTACCTGGGAACACCTGCGGAGACCTGCAGTGTGAAAAGGAGAGAGGCTGGTCCCTTTCCTGCCCCCTCTCTCCCAGTCCTGCACCTCTGGCTGAAGCTCTTCTGGATTAGCTTCTTTCTCGGTCAGCGCCTTGTGCAGGGCTCCAGCTTGCTCTGGGCTCTGTGGACGTGGTCTCCTCCTCTCACTGCAGCCCTCCGTGAGGAAGTGACTTCTGGCCCTTGTGCATTTCTGGTGCCTCAGCGTCCCAGTTGTGCCTCCTCTAACCCTGAAAGTAAGGTACAATCTCTTCATTTTCACCGTCTAAGGTGACTTCTGTTCCCTGCCGGGACCTTGGCTGATACAGGTGATTCTTGAGGGAAGTAACAAGACCATTTGGAAGAGCCATGATGTGTGCTACAGAGAAAACACAGGTTTGGGCTCTCGAAAGGTATCAAACTAGAGTTGACGCCATCCATATCTGAGTGTGCATGTATACGTGTGTATATATATGACATGTAAATGTCTATCAAAGGCTCAAAACAATGGCAGGTACCCTAATTAAGTTCAGGAAAAGTCTACTGGGTGTCTGTTTTGTGCTGGTCTCAGCCTCATACTGGGGTCAGGTTGGAGCAGGAATTCACGGATAGGAATAACATAGTTGCAGCTCCTGGAGCTTCCAGGCCGGAGGAATCGGAACATGGCAGACAATAGTTGAGATGGAATGTGATCATGCATAAAGGTGTTTATGAGGTTTAGAAAGAGTTGGTTCTGCAGCATGTCAGCAGCAAGTCAATATTAGTGTCTGTGTTTAATATTTCAGTTTAGGAGGTAAAAGAGTTGTTCCCCACCTCCCATCCTGAGATAGTGTTTTCCTTTCTTCTGGGAAAGGAAGGAACTCCTGTGCATCATGGGAACTTCGGTAGACCTGTCTGCAAGGTGACAAGTTTGTCCTTTCTTTTCAGGACTTGTAAATACTTGCAGATGCCTTAGATTTAAGAAAGGTGTGACTCCTGCTGGCCCCAAAACCTTCAGCTTTGTAACAGAGAGACTCAGGAGAGGCCAGGCCATTATCTCTTTCTCCTCCTGGTTCCTTTTTGTGTGAGAGACCTTTCTCTCCTAAAAAGAAAATCTTGGCCTCTGAGAGGCATTCTGTGTGATTGAGAAGGAGTCCTGCTGGGCCATTTGTTCAAGGCTGAAATTCTTATAGCCACTTAATGCGTGGCCCTTTTATGTTAGGGGAGCTTATTCTGTCAGCTGAAATTAGGTCTATATGGGATTAAACCGTCAGCACTGGGGATGCAGTTTTCCCCCAGGTGTGGCCACACCAGCCCCTTGTGGCATTTTTGTTTTCTAATTTAGGGCTTGGTGAGAAATGCAGCAGTCACAGGCTTGTCTCACGACTAAAACCACTTTGTAGAATTTCACAGGCAAGTCACAGTCGATAAGCTAATTCTTAGCGTCTTTCTCCCTAAGATCTCCAGGACTTTTCAGAATCCTCACATCCCCTCAGTTCTTACTCTGTATCCCCTGGTCTCACCCAACCCCGCTCCGGCTGACCAGTCAAATGCCTTTTCCTCCTGGGTTATTCTTGGACACTTCTGTGACCACCACCCTGAAAACCCTCCCTTGACCGCATAGCCCAACACCTTCAAATCCTCATCTTGCTGTGCGCATGGTGTCGTGTGTTTTTTCAGTGACTTTCCCAGCTTTGTCCAGCTTCTTAAACACAGGTGTTCCCCGAAGTCCTTCTGCATCCTGGGCTCACTTCTGTGTGGTTGGGTCCCCAGGAGTTTCCCCCTTCCTGGGGTCTGTCCCTTTTGGAGACCTGCCTCCCCCAGACATGCCTCATTTTGACTTGGGATGTTCTCTCATGAATGCCACCTGCTCCCACACACCTGCTGGAATCTGCCTAATTTAAATCAAACTAGGCTCATTTGTGCAGTCTTTTGTGTCCTGTCTCCACCAAACCAGATCCTCTTTAGGGATCGCACTCTCTTATGGTCTGGTTTGGTGGGGAGCTATAGCTAAGGACCCTTATAGCTGCTTAGATTTCTTCTACCTCCCCAGGGCGCTGGGCATTCACTCCGTGTGGTGGGTGACACATCTCATGACACCGTGACCCAGAAGGATGGCATGGAGCTAGGAAAAGCCTGAGAACCCTGTGTGTGTGACTGTCTGCCCTACCAAACTGAATTAATAGGTAGAGATTGTTTTGAGCCACTTCTGTACACACTGGGGGCCCCCAGCATTGAAGGCAAGTGTGAGTACAACACCAGGGTGTCTGACAGCTAAGGGGAAGATTCTCAGCCTGGCTCTTGGCTGACAGCAGCAGGAATGGGCACTGGGGGTGGGGTAGGGGCCTGACCATGGTTCAGATGGCAGATGGATTTGCTTCCAGAACGGTTAATCAGGGTCCATTCTGTAGATGAAAAATCAAGGCCAACCATCTTTATAAGGGTATTCCCAGCTCTCAAGTACCTGTGGTTTGTGGTCACTTAAGTTCTCTCGATTCTTCCCGCTCAAGCTGTGCGGAAGAACCCCACAGTGCCAAGAAGGTCATTATGTTCCCCTTCTGTCCCTCTGGCCTCACATTTTGCACGCTCAGGACCGCCACGTGGTCCCCTTGCCCCACCCCCCACAGAGCCTCACATGTCTGGTCTGGCCTCGCTTGGCAAATGAACCATGCCTTCTCTACCATGTAGTCACAGCCCTGCTACACCATGGGGACCTTAGTGCATATTAGAAAAAGCCCTCTTCTCCTAATGTAGATGCAGCCCCATGCCAGGGTGCTCAGTCCAGTGAGCCCAATAGTCTGGGTTTCAGCATCCACTCCATCCCTCACCTGGGAGCCCTTGGGCAGTCAATCTCCTGCACAGCTGCATCAAATCGAGCCATCCAGCAATCTGCTGCCTACCTGCAGCTGGGAAACCCGACAGCATGCTGGATCCTGTTAATGAGCTAACCTTCCCATTTGGTCTTCAGATCCTTTCTTCATCCAGGTGGACGTTTTCTTGGTGCAAATTTGAGGAACACTGAAAGACCCTGACAAGTACTAAATAATTTTGGAAAAGATGACATTTGAACACATCTTCCTAGATTGTTTTGTTTTTGTTTTGAGACAGGGTTTCTCTCCTGTTGCCCAGACTGGAGGGCAGTGGCGTGATCTTGGCTCACTGCAACCTGCACCTCCTGGGCTCAAGCGGTTCTCTGGCCTTAGCCTTCCGAGTAGCTGGGACTACAGACACATGCCACCGTCCCTCACTAATTTTTGTGTTTTTTGTAGAGATGGGGTTTTTGCCATGTTGCCCAGGCTGGTCTCGAACTACTGGGCTCAGGCATCCTGCCTGGCTCGGCCTCCCAAAGTGCTGGGATTACAGGCATGAGCCACTGTACCCGGCCACGTCTTCCTAGATTTTGAATAGAGCCTATGTCATAGCTCTGTTTTAATACTTGGCTATTTTTTTTTCTATAAACACAATTTGCAGATCTTATTTATTTTTATAGTATATACGCGCTCTGTTGCCTAGATTATAAGGATGTGCTGCTATGCTGTTTGGTAGTGTGAGTTTTCTTTCTTAGTCCTAGTTGCTGTCTTGATTTCCCAGTGTTTTCACAGTGGTTTCTAAAATTTGGCTGTAAATTCTTAGAAACATAAAAACACAAACTTCTGGGGAGTAGCCAGAGGCTCTGGAACACAGGCCACATAATAGCTGATGGCTGTCTGGGCAAGCTCTGTTTTGTGGGTCCCTCCGGAAGTTCACCCTAAGAGTTCTTTACTCCCTCGGTTCCTGGGCTCTAGAAATGGAGGCAGCATTGCTACTGCATCCCAAGCAGAATGGCCCAATTGGAAACAAAAGGCATTTGAAGTGTTGCAGAATGCAAGGACACAAAGCCTAAAACAGTGAAATAAACTAAAATTCAGTCTAAAATTTATGGGAACTGGAATCCTGGTTAACTATGTTCTTAATTCTGTTTTCTCATTTTTATTATACCTCATTGCACTTAACACTGAAACAGCACAGAACTCTTGACATCACATCTGTCTCCACCCTCTCAAGAACTGTGAATTGGCCTGTATCTGTTTAGAAGGGAGTTTCTCAGCCTCGGTGTTATTGGTATGTGGGGCCCTGATTATTTGCCGTGGGGCTGTCCTGTACCTTGTAGGCTGTTTAGCAGCATCCCTGGCCTCTACCTGGTAGAAGCCAGTGGTGATGACCTCTCTTCCAGCTGTGACAACCAACAGTGTCTCACTGCCAAATATCCCCTGGTGGCTAAAAGTGCCCCCAGTTGAGAAACACTGGCTTATACCTTTCTGATACATTTAAATACTACTTTCTAGACTGAGCCACCTCTATCCATCAGCTTTTATGATTTGACAGATATTTCAGGCTAATACAGAAGCATTCTCAGCACTTGGATTCTTCTAGATGCTGGATGATGCACAGTGAGAATCTGTTCTGGAAAGAAATGACTGTTCTGTGTTCCTGCCTTTGTGGTGCCTTTGTGCAGTGTGATAATGATAACGTGGGGAAGACTGAATCTCTGTTTCCTTAGGCCATGTAAATAAGCCCCTTAATTTTCTTTCAGGCCAGTTGAGCCTGAAAGAATCACAGATTGCTCAGGAACTAGACAGGGTGTGGGAGATCCCTCGGTAGCCAGTCCAGCAGCTTTGGTTGTGGGGCAACATGTCCTGGGCATGTGGATTCTTTCTAGATTCAACACTGTGTTGTAATTCTGGGTAACTGCATATATTTAAAAGAGGATGTATATAAATAGCATCACAATGTCATGTGAGATCTTTGCCACTGCAGCAATCATTTTTATTAGTTCTCTAATTTCAGGAATCTGGGCTCTTTGTAGGACTGTACAGGCCTCCTTACAGAGGTCGTGAAGGGGAGCCCATTTCAGATCATTAAGGGCTGAAGGGTCTATAATGAGCACACAGTCTTCCAAATTCTGAGAGTCTGGCTTGGTAGGACAGCAAGAGGCAGCAGGAAGGGCATGTGACATCAAGCCAAGCGGGGAGGATTCTGGCCCTGGTGTTTAGACCAGTAGATGATAGAGGCCGAGTCAAGTTGTTTCCTCTCGGAACCACAGTACTGTTTCTGTGAAATAAAGATGTTGGAGTAGATAGAACATCTCTAAGGACTCTTCCAGCTTTAAATGAAAATGTATGATTTTAATTAAGGTGGTAATGAACTGGATATTTTCAGATACAATTAAATAGGATTGGAGAGGTGTCTTTGTCTAAGAGGAGGGATAGTGGTAGAATATTAAAAATTATATTCCATCAGTGAAACTTTCAAGTGATGGATATAATTAATGTTGCCATGGAGAATTTGTGGACTGAGAACAGAGCTATCTTCACATCCCTTCATTTGCAGTCTCTGCTCTGAAGTGGACAGACTTTGGGAGACACAGGCATCTTTGGAAGATGTTGGGGGTGTGGCTGACGACGACTTCTCTCTGCAGTCCTGGAGACCTGTGTGCTCATTCTAGCTTTGCTGTGTGGTTTTGTGCAAGTTGCTCCATGTATCGGGGCTCAGTTCTTTTTTTCATATGAGGAATTCAACTTTGGTCTTGTTTAGAGAAGGTTAATAGAACTGTTTTGGGCCGGGCGCGGTGGCTCATGCCTGTAATCCCAGTACTTTGGGAGGCAGAGGCAGGCGGATCACGAGGTCAGGAGATGGAAACCATCCTGACCAACATGGTGAAACCCCGTCTCTACTAAAAATACAAAAATTAGCTGGGTGTGGTGGTGGTTGCCGGTAATCCCAGCTACTCAGGAGGCTGAGCCAGGAGAATGGCTTGAACCCAGGAGGCGGAGGTTACAGTCAGCCAGGATGATGCCACTGCACTCCAGCCTGGTGACAGAGGATGACTCTGTCTCAAAACAAACAAAACTCTGTCTCAAAAGACAGAGGACGACTCTGTCTCAAAACAAACTCTGTCTCAAAACAAACAAACAAACAATGGTTTTGGGATTGCCTATCCTTAGAAAAGCCTGCTTACAAGGTTGGCCCTTGGGTACTATTTGGCAACATAGCTAGTAAGCAGTTCCCTATGTGAATATTAAACTTTTTGTAAAGAAGTGTGGCTCAGTGTGCCTAAACCATTTGTACAAACCATGTGGTTTATGCTGAATACCTGCTTTCCTTCCAGAAGTCTGGAATTCTGGTATATGCCAGGCAGTATATGGCCTATGCAACAAGCCCCCAGTAAAATCCTTGGGCACCGAGTCTCTAACAAGCCTCCCTGGTACACAACACTGTGCACCTGTTGTCCCAGCTTGATGCTAGAGGAATTCAGTGACTCTGGGAAGCTTATACCTAGTTTCCGCCAGACTGTTCCATGGACCTTTTCCTTCTGCCGATTTAGCTTTATATCCTTTTGCTGTCATAAATCTTAGCCATAGGTGTGACTATGTGCTGAGTCCTGTGGGTCCCTCTTGTGAGTCACCAAAGCTAGGAGTAGTCTTGGGAACACCTCATATAGGTACTCTCTCTGAAAATGTGTTTTGTAAGTAGAATTCTTTGGATTTTTTTTGGGGGGGGGGGAGTAAAATTATTTCTGTGTTTCAGGTGTTTGTTCCCCTTAAATTGGTAGTGAGGAAAATTTCATGGCAGAGGCAAGTGGGGATGAGCCAGCAGAACCTCCCCTGTTCTGTGGTCAAATCATAACCTTGTTGGCCATTAGATAAATGCTTTTGATTGTGAGAAAATAAACACAAGCAAAAAAGGGTCAATGCAAAGCGAGACAGTATATGGGCAATGCCATTTCAGCCATTATTCTGTTCACTGTGCATTTTACATATTGGTGTGTCCTTCTGTGTTTTTGAATTAGATATAATTGGATTCTTAAGACTGAGGCTATCTATAATTTGAGGGGAACTTGTGTGAAGAAATCCGTTGTGTGAATTGGTTCCTAATTTATCTTTGAGGTGATGCCAAGATGAGTGGGGGAGTACTATGAGCTTTAGCATCAAGCATTTTGATTAAAAAAGTGTCAAGCATTTTGATTAAAAGAGACATATGTATGTGGTAGCAGCTGAGAGCATCACAGTTACAAGCAATGGAAATCCTCATGTTAGTTTAAGCAAAATAAATGAGAACACATTACAGAATGTAAGTGAGCAGATTTATGGGGTCAAATGATGTCAGAATCCTGTTTCACTCCCTCCATTCTCCTTTCTCTCTCCTCTCTCCTTTCCTCTATGTCAGCTTCATTCTTAGGCTGGTTCTCTACACAGGTGGCCTTGAATTGACCCCAAAGGGTCCTAGCCCTTACAGTATCAGGGGAGGAAGACCTTTTCTGTCCTGCCATTTATCTCAGTCTCTGAAAAAGGATTCTCATTGTCTTATCACTGTGTCCAGGGAATGGGACACTCTGCAGTCTGGCCACTTGCTTTCCTCTGATGCAGGATAGGATCGTGTTACTGTCAACTGCTCCACTAAAAAGGAATAGCTCCTCCTTAGAAAAAAGAGGATTTCTTTTATTAGAAGAAGTAAGGAGGGCAGAATGAGCAAAAATGACTGTTGTATCTATGTGTATGTATATATATATGTATATGTATATGTAGTAGTCTCCCCCTTGTCTGTGGGGGTTATGTTCCAAGGCCCCCAGTGGATGCCTATAAGCTTGGATAGTGCTGAACCTGATTGTCATCTAATGGAATACATTTCTGTTCCTGCCTTGCACCCACGAATTAATGCCTTTTCCATCTTAACTAAGCGCTTATCATGCACTGTGGCACATTTGCATTTTGAGGTGCAACAACAAATCTAGCACAAATTTCTTTTTTCCTTCTTCATGACTCCATAGGCAGAAGATTCATTCTTACCATAGATCTTAGCAACATCAGCAAGTGATTTTTTTTTTATTTCCTTGTTAACAACTTTTCCTTTTTCCCTTAAAGGAAGCACTTTACAGCATTCCTTTGACATACCTGGATTGCCAGCATCAGCTACTCCTGTCTTTGGGGCCATTATGAAGTAAATTAAGGGTTCCTTGAACACAAGCACTGAGATACCGTGATGGTTGACCTGATTGCCCAGGGCTAATAAGTGACCAATGGGCAGGGAGTGTCTGTAGTGTCTATGGCGTGGATTTGTTGGACAAAAGGATAATTTATGTCCAGGAAATAATGGAGTGGGGTAGTGTGAGATTTTATTACACTACTCATAATAGCTTGCAATTTAAAACCTATGAATCATTTATTTCTTGAATTTTCTGTTTAATATTTTCATACTATAGTCGACTGTGAGTAACAAACTGCAGACAGCGGAATCATGGACAAAGGGGCACTACTGTATATGGACCCCAGGAAAAGGTTACATGGCTTCCGTGAAGTTGAGTGTTGGTTGGAGGTGGTCAATGAATGGCTCTAAGAACCATCTCTGAGTACTGAAACAGAATACAACCTTATTTTCCTGGTGGGTAATAATTATATTAGAGGTTTGATCCGGGCCAGGGACTGGAGATATGACTATGGCTAGAATTCCAGTCCTAACTACAAGGATGAATGTGGGTAGGGGGTCTTCATTCATATGTGTTTCATTCATATGTGTTTTCCAAGTGTTCTTTTTAGCTAAATCTTTGCAGAAATCTTTGACATAACTCTCATTCCTTATGGAGATTACGAAGAAGTCTCTCTGATTGAAATGATGTGGGGATGGGATGAGAGCCCCACTGTGGTCTCTTAAGGCTTAAACCTACAGGGTCTAAGGAACTTGTTTTGGAAAAACTCTAAGGGCAGTCGTCCAACCGTGGCAGTGTTCAGTTCACTGCCCTGATACCTGGTTATGAGTTATTTATTAGCACTGAGTAGAAGTAAAGCAAAACTGTGACTCCTATTTTTATTTTCTTTTGGAGCATCAACACTGAATCATTTTTGATTTATAGCTCAATATCACTGGGAAATTGTTCTGGCTCATGTAAAATGTCAAAAACACAGCTCTCCATCTATAAAATCCTATCAGAGCTCAGTCCAGGCTATTTGTAACTGGTAACCAGTGTCACTGTGGGTCTTTGGCAGAGTGATTTCATGGAGTGTCTGAATCTCACTTTTGAGAGTTGTATCTTTCATGTTTGTTCTTGTGATGGATTTCCCGGACTTCCCCGTGAAGTTGTGTTGATTGGTCGATGGATCTGATGTTGTCTTTGTGGTCGTACTCTCTTTACTTTACAATGCTCACAGGGCTCATGGATAGCTAATGCACTTGTTAGTTCAGAAGCCAGACCTAAGATTTCTTTTCTTTTTCTTTTTCCTCCTCTTTCCTTTTCCTTTTCTTTTCTCAGTGCTCCCCTTACCCTGACTTTGAGCAAGGTACTTTGTTGACTTCATCAAGACCAATCTGGCTCAATATCTGCTCTTCCTCAAGAATTCACTTGGCTGTTTGGGTTGACATCTCAGGGAAGATGGTCACAGAGAGACTCTTCATGGCCTTTTCTAAGTAGAATAAAGATTAATTTTTGTTTGTTTGTTTTTGTTTTGTTTTTTTTTTGAGACGGAGTCTCGCTCTGTCACCCAGGCTGGAGTGCAGTGTGCTATCTTGGCTCACTGCAACCTCCGCCTCCCGGGTTCAAGCAATCCTCTTGCCTTAGCCTCCCAAGTAGCTGGGATTACAGGCACCCGCCACCATGCCTGGGTAATTTTTTTGTATTTTTACAAATTTTGTATTTTTACAATAGGGTTTCACCATGTTGGCCAGGCTGGTTTCAAACACCTGACCTCAAGTGACCTGCCTGCCTCGGCCTCCCAAAGTGCTGGGATTATAGGCGTGAGCCACTGCACCCTTCCTTCTTTCCTTTATTCTTGTTTCTCTATGTAGCCTGTACACTTACACTAAAAGTTAATGAAAGCTGGTGATGCCCTATTGGAACACAATAGATCTGGGGCGCCCCAAAATATATCAGTTACCACACACTTTCAAATAAAGGGAGTCGTATGTTGAGTAAATTATGTTATTCTATTATAAATCTTACTTGAGTCTAGTTTTATTTTCTTAAGTTAGAAGAATGCTAAGCCTTTGCAGTTGCCTGGGATATGATGGCAACCTTTAAAAAGTAGAACAAGTAGGTTTTCAGCCCCTAACAGAGGAGACAATGTAGCCAAATGGATCTCTTAAGCCACTGCAGAATGTGTTCTCTGACCTTTGTATCTGCCCAGTGCTTGTCCAGGAGAGTTACGTCATTGCAAAGATTTGCATCTGTTCCTCATCCTCTTGATTCCCCATTAACATCATCCACAACTAGGAAGGAAAGGTTTTGTTGCAAATGGAGAAAGGTGCTATCTTGGGGACTTAAATTTTGGGAAATCCCTGACTCTTTATTGTTATTATTATTATTATCATTATTATTTGAGATGGAGTTTTGCTCTTGTTGCTTAGGCTGGAGTGCAATGATGTGATCTAGGCTCACTGCAACCTCTGCTTCCCGGGTTCGGGGGATTCTCCTGCCTCAGCCTCCTGAGTAGCTGAGATTACAGGCGTGCGCCACCACACCCAGCTAATTTTATATTTTTAGTAGAGATGGGGTTTCACCATGTTGGTCAGGTTGGTCTAGAACTCCTGACCTCAGGTGATCCTCCCGCCTCGGCCTCCCAAAGTGCTGGAATTACAGTATGAACCACCACGCCCAGCCCCTGACTCTTTATATTATTTTGTGAATATTGGCAAATCAGGATCTATCTGCTTTGTAACTGTATAAGTGGTGAGTAGACCTAGGTAGTTTAAAATATCAGTAACTTAAATCTCTCACTGCACAAGCTCTTTTTGCCCAAATCCCATTTAAGTCGATGGCAAGGAATGCCATAATTACTGATTCTCAGTGGCTATGTGGAAAGTGGTTTGGCTGCTTTCTTTGGTTGTAGAGCATGAACCCCTATCTTCTGCCTTGGAAATACGTGCAGATATTATACATAGAGTAAGAAAAACTGACCATATGGAGGGATGTATGGTGAAATGAGAGCTGCCTTTCAACCTTGTACTCCCAGTGCCCTTCTAATGAGGTAATCATCTGGAATTTCTTGTGTAGCTTCTCTGAAGTTGTATCTGCATATATAAAAAATTTCTGTACACACCCATGCATACACACACACAAGCTTTGATAATCTATTAATTACCATTATTCTCTCACTACATTTTGCAGCATTACACATCTTTTTCAAGAGCTTAATGATATGGTATGCATGTGTGATAATTTATTAAACAACTCTCTTATCAATGGACACCTAAGTGGTTAATATTTTGTTATACATCTGTAATAAACACTCTTATATGTATTCTTTCTGCGTTTGCACCAGTATAAATGTAGAATATATTTCTCAAAGTAGAACTTGTTGGGTGCAAATAATGTGTATCTTACATTTTGTAAACATCTCCAAGCTGCACTGCTAAGAGACTTCCCCACTGACACCGAATGAGATTTGTCCTCATGCCTTCACCAGCACTCAGAATTTGCAAAAAAAAATTTTTTTTTTGAGATGGAGTCTCACTTTGCCACCCAGGCTGGAGTGCAGTGGCACGATCTCGGCTTACTGCAACCTCCGCCTCCCTGGTTCAAGCAATTCTCCTGCCTCAGCCTCCCAAGTAGCTGGGACTACAGGCACGCACCACCACACCTGGCTAATTTTTGTGTTTTTTAGTAGAGACGGGATTTCCCCATATTGGCTGGGCTGGTCTCGAACTCCTGACCTCATGATCCGCCCACCTCGGGCTCCCAAAGTGCTGGAATTACAAGCGTGAGCAAAATCCTTTTATATGTGCCATTGTAAAAGGTAGAAATGTTATTGATCTTTATTATCTTCTTGTTTATTCAGTTTTGCTACCTTATGTTTATCTGTTATTTTAAATTCTTTTTCTAAAATTGCATGTTCAAGGTGCTTTCTTGCCTTATCTTTTAGGCTCTTGGGCTTTTAAAAAATTTACTGATTTGCAAGTATTCTTTTAAAAATTGAAGTATAATAGACATACAGAAGCGTCATTGATGAAAATCCCATAGTTTAATGAAGTTTCACAAAGTGAACATAGCTGTGTAGCCACCACTCATACTCATCTTCCCACCTGAGAAGACCTGTTCATGCCCCCTCTTTGTCACCACTCCCTGCCCAGGAGGTGACCACCAGCCTGAATTCTACCACCATGGATTTGCTTTGTCTATTTTTGAACTTTATACAAACCAGATCATACATAGATTATCCAATGAGTGCTTTTGTGTTTGCCTTTGCTGAGATGCATATGTGTAGTTGTGATTAGCTGTAATTCAGGTATTTTCATTGTTATATAGTATTTCATTAGATGAATATATCACCAGTTTATCCATTTCTATTGTTGACCAATGTTTGTGCTGTTTTGTTTCCAGTTTCGGCAATTAGGAATAATGCTGCTGTGAACATTTTGTAAGCATCTTCAAGTATCCATATGTATGTATGTATGTCTTTTTTTTATTTTTATTTTTTTATTTTTTGGAGATGGAGTCTTGCCCTCAGTCACTCAGGCTGGAGTGCAGTGGCGCAATCTTGGCTCACTGCAACCTCTGCCTCCCAGGTTGAAGTGATTTTCCTGCCTCAGCCTCCCGAGTAGCTGGGATTACAGGCTCCTGCCACCACACCTGGCTAATTTTTGTATTTTCGGTAGAGATGAGGTTTCACCATTTGGCCAGGCTGGTCTTGAACTCCTGACCTCAGGTCATCCTCCTGCCTTGGCCTCCCAAAGTGCTGGGATTACGGGCGTGAGCTCCTGCACCCAGCCATACGTATGTATTTCTGTTGAGTATACATCTAGGGGTGGAATGGCTGAGTCGTGGATTAAGATCACTTTTTTTGCTTTTTTTTTTTTTTTTTTTTTTTTGAAGCCGTCTTGCTCTGTCACCCAGGCTGGAGTGCAATGTCCTGATTTCAGATCACTACAACCTCTGTCTCCTGGGTTCAGTCGATTCGTGTGCCTCAGCCACCTGACTAGCTGGGATTATGGGCACGCGCCACCACACCCGGCTAATTTTGTACTTTTAGTAGAGATGGATTTTCACTATGTTGCCCAGGCTGGTCTCAAACTCCTGGCCTCATGTGATCTGCCTGCCTCAGCCTCCCAAAGTGCTAGGATTACAGGCATGAACCACTGCAACTGACCTGATCAGCTTTTATAGAGACAGGCCGCCAGTTTTGGAAAGTATTTGTACCGTTTTACACTTCCACCAGCAGTCCTTGAGAGCTGTGTTGTATTGCATCCTCACCGATGTTTGAAATTGTCAGCTTTTTTACTTTTGAGCCACACTTTTCATATGTAGCAGCATCTGTGGTTTTAATTTTATTGTCCCTGGTTACTAATAAGTAGAGTATATTTTCATATGTTTATTGGTCATTTGTGTAGCATCTTTCATGAAGCTTGTTAAGTCTTTCGCCCATTTTTCTATTGGGTTGTTTTTCCTCTTTCTTAGTGATTTATGAGTCTATATTCTGGATACAAGTCCCCTGGTAGTTATGCTGTATAAATATCTTCTCAGCAAACTCAACGGCTTGCTGTTGTGCTCTTTGAAGGAGGTCTTTAATGTAGTTCAGTTTACGAGTCATTTCCCTTATGATGAATGCATTTATGTCTTGTTTAAAAAATCTTTACCTTTCCCCAAGATGATGAAACTCCCTGACAGCATTCCATTTCAGATCTCTCCTGTGTTAACCTTACACTTTCATATCTACAGCTCATCCCCGGCTTTCTCTGTATGGAGTGAGGTAGGGTCATAATTCAGTCGTTTCATATGGATGTCCAATTGGCCCAGCACCATTGACTGAAAAGAACTTTGTTTCCCCCATGTATTTTAGGGGTACTTTTTAAATATATAAATCAAGTAACCATATATGTGTGGATCTTTTGCTTTGTGGTCTTTGTTTATCCTTATGCTAATATTATTTTATTTACTGTAGCTTTGAAATCTTCATATCTGGTAGTGACTGTCTTCCAGGTTTTTTGGTTGTGCTTGTTAAGGATTGTCTTGACTATTCTTTTTTTTCCCCCCTCCCGGCAGTGGAGTCTCACTCTGTCACCCAGGCTGGAGTGTGGTGGCGTGATCTTAGCTCACTACAACCTCCGCCTCCGGGTTCAAGTGATTCTCCTGCCTCAGCCTCCCGAGTAGCTGGGACTACAGACACCCGCCACCACACGCCTGGCTAAGTTTTTTTGTATTTTTAGTAGAGATGGGGTTTCACCATATTGATCAGGCTGGTCTCGAACTCCTGACCTCAGGTGATCCATCTGCCTTGGCCTCCCAAAGTGCTGGGATTACAGGCGTGAGCCACCGTGCCTGGCCTGTCTTGGCTATTCCTCATTCTTTTCACTTTCCACATGAACTTTGGCTTCATCTTAACAATTCTCTTGCCACCTGCTAGGATTTTGATTGGCCATAGTGAGGCTTCCAATCCACAAACATGGTGTGTTTCTTCATATATTTAATAGTTATCTTTAATTTCTCCTAAAATATTTCATTGCTTTTCTAGGTAGAAGTCTTGCATATTTTTTTAGTTTCATTAGCTTTTTCCTAGGTATTTGATAATTTTGCTATTTTGAATAGAGCCTTTTAAAAATTACATTTCCTTCCTGTTTGTGGCTAGTATAGAAATAACTGGAATTTGTGTATTCACTTAATGTGTGGTGGCCTTGCTGAATTCACTTCTTAATTCTTTCTAGTTCCCTTGTTCTGTCTGCCAGTTTGCCAGTGCCTCACTGCTCTAATAATTGTGACTTTGTGGAGAACCAGGCGTGAAGGGAGCAGCGGGCAGCTTTAATTTGAGTACTTATTCTCGGGGTACCTGATCTCAGTGATCTACCTTGGGGAACATATTCCTGCCTTGAATGTAAGAGAAGACTGCCTGGCTGGCAGTGGAGCCTTGGCTCCCGTCGTTGATGAAATGATGGTGTCTGATTCTTGTATCAGTGTCTGTCTGAGCAAGCACTCCTTTGGTTCATGCCTTTACTCTCTAGTATATAGAATATCAGGAAAGTGTCCAGGGTTGGATGCTAGAGCTCAGCTCCAAGCTTGCCATTGCATATAAGGGACAATTGTTTGGGCTACTGATGACTGTGCCATCTAATTGTGGAAAAGTCTAAGCTCTGCCCAAGATTTGATTAAGATATATTATCAGCTGTCAGCATCTTCTCCTAGCATGGTCTAAATTTTAATGTATTTTGTAGATTCCCTTTATAACTTAGGTAATTGGGGGTTGGCCATTTTCTGGTTTCTTTGATCATTTTATCCTTTTTCTAGTTTATTCATGTTTCTTGTTGGTTTGGGTTTTATGGAGCAGAGTAGTGAGGAGAGACGACAAAAGGGCTGTATTTCACCATGTTTAACTTTTATTCTCTGAGTGATCATGTTAATCTTCTAATGACTTTGATTCAGATCAAATGAGTTGGTGTTTGTTCAGCATAGTTTCTTTAAGCCAAATCTCTGGACCCTTATTCAGTGTATTTTTCTTCTTCACAGTATGTTCCGTTCTTTAAAATGTTTCGTAAGCGACTTTTCAAACCAAAGAGGTTCAATGTGTTTGGAATCAGCAGTGCAGACCAAGGGCCATCTCAGTGGCCTGGCAAGGATGACCTTGGGTGACAATATCCACGCCCTTGCTAGCATTTCTTGCCCGTAGTGTTAGCTTTTGGTTCTGGTCTGAATTAACTGTCACACATTAAATGAAAACCAGAAATTATAATTAGGGGTGAGAGATTCTTTCAGTCTTGTTCAGTTTAACAAGGATTTTTTGAGCACTGACAACGTGCTTGTGCTTGAGCACACAGGCCCTGAGGGTAGAGACAAATATGATACAACCCTTGACTTCAGGCTTTTATGTGCTGCCTGGGAGAAGGCAAGGATCCTTTCTGTGTTTTATAAAAGCAAGGCAGTCAGGGGCAGGGAGCTTTGGGGCCCAAAAAGTCACCAAGCCAAGGTAAAAAGAATGGACTGAAAATGAGTTTACCTAGAAACAAGCTTCGAACTCCCAGCAACCTCACAGGTGTTTAACATAGAAGACGAGAGAAGATAAAATGCGAAAGTTCTGTTCTATACATTTTATCCCCATCTCTGTTTATCCAATGAATGCTTTACTTACTGGGCTAAAGGAGCTGCATTCTATGACTAAGGGAAACTTAGGGCTTTAAAAGGTATGTTTTATCAAATTGTTGGGCGAGTAACTGCTGTATCCCCAGCTCAGCAGAATAGTGTTGGAGACATACTGGGTGCTCAATAAGCACTTGTTGATTGAATGAAAGAGCGATTGGTGAGCGTGGCTACTCATGTTAGTCTGGCAGCATGGGTTGCAGGACACGCGTTGAGTGTGGTCTGAGGACTCCTGGCCAGACGTGCCTCCCACAGGCTTACTTGATAGCTGTGCTGGCATTGTGGGCAGCCCTGGCACAAGGAGGTATAAGAGCAAGTGTTAGGAAAGTGTGAGTGATGTTTAGCAAGAAACTCATTGCTACTGTTGGCTCTGGCATGCGAGGTCTGCGGAGCAAATGTGTTAACAAGTTGAGGGGCTGTGTACTCCATTGGAGACAGCCCATAAATGCTCATAAAAGTTGGGTAACTGTGGCTTCAAGGGCTGTTCCTCCTCTTTATTCCCAGATTAAAGAAGAAGCAAAGTGAAAGTGTGCTGTGGTGTTGAGGAAGTTTTGCCATGAAAAGCTGGGGTCTTGTCTTTTTGTCTCTGAGTTGGTGACTCCTGTGTGTGAGACCCCTGAGAGCTTCTTGAAACCCAGGTCTCTCCCTGTTGAGTGGCAGGCATCCTGCCCATGTCCCAGGAATGCCGATCCCTGCTTTGGAACGGGGGTCATGTGCATTTCATGTTATGCTAACTGGAGCAGAGCTAGTCTGGTGGTATGTGGTAGAGGGAACGAGGGTGCCCTGGTCCATGCTAGAGAGTTTCCTTGGGTTGTTTTTATTTGGATTTTTTTCCTTTCATACTATTCTGTGTTGGCTCTTGGCTTTCTGGGTGTGGGTCTACCCTTACCTTTTTCTTCGTCCTAGATCTTTGCCATTTGCAGATGCTTCAAGCTCTCCTTAAAAGAGTGGTCCATTTAGAGGCTGGTTTCTCCATTATGCCCCAGAAAGTGCCAGCTGCGGCTTCATTAGCTCAGGAAAGGGCTTCTGGATAGCGCTGCTGGGCCTCCCGGTGTTTTGAGCCCTTGGTCCTGTCTGCCTTCTCCCTGAAGGCTCTGTTTGCTACATGCTGGAGCTAAGGGGAAGGTGTTAATGAATCCATCTGAAAGTTTTCTATGTGTTCAGGTACTGATCTCGGCATTCAGGATACATCAGGGAACAAACAGTCAAAGCTTTTGCCCTTGTGGTGTTTGCATTCTAATAGGTGGGAATAGGGTGGGGCAGTTGAAACATAAAGAAGTGCATAAGATAATGTAGGTGAGATGTTCTTCAGACCAAGAAAATGTAGAGGTGGGTGACAGAGCTCAGATTGGGAGTGAGGGTAGGTTTCATCACTAAATGTGGTGGCCAGAACAGCCCTAACCTGAAGGCGGGGAGGGAGCAGGCCAGGCAGACCCCTGGAGTAAGTTTGTTTCTGGCGGAAGGAAGAGCCGTGGCCTGGCTGTGGAGAGGTCACTGAGGATCCCCATGTGGCTGGAGTGTGGAGTAAGCAGGCGTGGCCCACAGAAGAGGAGGTCAGAGAACAGAGGTTTCCTCCATCCTAAGGACCGTGGCCTTTCCATGGAGGCCGATGTGTTCGAGTACCTGGGCTGCGTGTTGAGGATGGCTGGGTAGGGGCAGGGGCATGGAGGGACGAATGAGTGGCTGCTTCCTGTTAGAAATTGGAGTGTAAGTGACCTTTCATTGCCAAGTGGCCTAGAACACTAGTAAATGGCACTCCCTACCCCCGTAGGGAGTAATATTTTCTAACCTCTTCAAGCCCATTCTTGTGGGTTTTGTAGGTTATTGTGGGTGTGGGGTTGGGGGGTGGGGGTTGTATAGTACCTTTTTTGTATGTAGCCGCCCCTTGGTCATGTGAGAGAGACCCGTGATCATCCCTGAGGTCTTGGCAAGGGTTTGCCTGAGACAAACAGTTGCTTTCCTAACAAACACTTGCTTTCCACAGACAGGCAGAGCCCCGGAGGGTGGGAGAGCAGTGCCTGTGGCCTGCCTAAGGCTAATAATGGTTCTCAGCGCTGTCTGTAGAAGTCAAAGAACTCTCAAAGAATTGTTTTGGCTTTCAGAACCTGGCCATGGTACATTTGCTGAGAGCCAGACCTTCCAGTAGAAAACATTGAAAGTCACAGTCCGTGCAGCACAATGAATATGTAGCCGGTACTTTGCTGGATATGGCAGGTTGCTCATGCCCTACATGTGAGGTCCCATACTCAAGCCTTACGGGGCCAACTGGATGCCACAGGGGCCAGGCAGGTGGAAGAGGAGAGTGAGGCAGGCTGGCTGTGATATTGCAGGAGAGGTGGGGCACCCCAGAGCACATGCCTCATCCGAATGCAGCATTGGCACCACTGGGAGAAAGGGACAGCCCAGAATGGGCAGATCTCAGTGTTTTGAGAGAATCCAAAGATCCAGATTATTGGTGTTTTCATTATTATGTTTTCTTGTTAGGCAGCAGAAGAGGTGGAACTAAGAGGGGTCCAAATTTCTGTATGTGTGTATGTATTTATGGTGGATGATGGAAAGATGATTCTCCATTTGAGTTAATTACATAGGTGAGGTTGTTGCCAGGCCTCTGTGTAATAGAGGCTGTCCAATTAAAGTAGGATTGATTTATTAACGAAACTTACAGCACATAATTTTACAACTTGGAGGTGTTATGGGGCCTGGGGGCATTGCTAAAGAGTGCTAAGGCTCCGGATAATTATTGTGTGACTTTGGAGAGAATGACAGATGGGTCCTCACTTTTGCTGCAAACCTAGCCAGTGATTGAAATGGCATTCTTTGTTTAAGGTTGTGGAGGGGCTGTCTGCACTGATCCTCTGTTGCCTTGCTGGCACCCTTACCTCTTTGTGCATTTCCGAGGTGTTTTGTCTCTACTGTCCAGAACCCTCCCTCAAAGCCTGCTGCTGATTCAGCTGCACGATTTGCATTTAGCTTTGCCCTAACAATGGGTTGCCTGGGTCCTGTCCATTTTCCAGCTGTCTTTATATTTGAATTTGAATTTCCAGCTGATATGCTTTCTGACCTGGTGTGTGACTTAAAGAAGGTCTGGTCTTTTAACCAGACTTGTATAAATATTTATTTAAGACTTCTGTTGTGTGTGTGCTTCTGGGAGAGTAGCTGTTATTACCCCTTTGACACATAAATGAAAGTAGTGTGTGTGACACGCAGCATCCCGGGAGGCAGGAGGTCCCTCAGACTGGGAGTGACGTTCTGCTCATGCTCCACGTGCTGGCTTTCTTGGTCCGCCACTCTACTTCCATGAACTTTTTGGGCCATTAACGAACACTCATGTAGGTGATTTGACCTAGAAAGACGGATTCAGAAACTGAAATGTAATAAAGACACATATGGTCATGTGCTGCCCTGTTAGAGCGTTTGTGAACTCACAGTGCAGCCTAGTCCCAGATGTGTATCACAGATATGGTTTCTCTTACTCCATTTTAGACCTTTGGTGATATTTTTGTGAGTTGGATATCTTTTCCACAAATAGATTTCTTTTCTGATTTAAATGATACAGTGGTTGTAGAAAATGTAGAAAGTAAATCTCAGGACCCCCAAATTACTAATCTAAAGGGAAAAGTCAAGCTGGGCACAGTCTGGCAAACCTGCCTCACTTTTTATTCCTAAATAAGATAGCTACAAAGATCGAGAAGCTACGTACCTCCCTCACAGTTTGCCCACAAGGAAATTCTTTGTGGACACAAGACAGACCTCAAGTCCTCCCTCAGTTCACCTGAGACAGATGTATATCCAATTGCTTCCTCTGCCCTGTTGTTTTCACCAAGCTGGGCAAAGGCGTAAGTGACTGTTCCTCTACCTTCCACTCACGTAGAAATTGTGTATTTGGTGAAAGGCTAATCAAAGACTTTTAAAAATACAGCCATTTGTCTGTTTTCTACCTGTGACCTGGAAGCCCCCTCCCCACCTCGAGTTGTCATGCCTTTCCAGACAGAACCAATGTATATCCTACACATATTGATTGATGCCTCATGTCTCCCTAAAATGTATAAAACCAAGCTGTGTCTGGACCACCTTGGGCACCTGTGGTCAGGTCCTCCTGAGGCTCTGTCACGGGCATGTCCTTAACATTGGTAAAATAAACTTTCTAAATTGATTGATCTCTGTCTCAGATACTTTTGGGTTCACAGTAGAAAGGAAAGAAACCCACTCAAATATTCCCACCCTTTAAAGATTAACCACTGTTACCATTTGAGGGAATTTTTTTCTGGTTGTTTTCAATGCAACCTGTAAAGATAGTTGTTGTAGCACATACTTCATCTTGTATCTTGCCTGAATTCTCTCTCGTAACTCTCCTCCTGCTTCCTTTGACTTTAGCCAAAATGGCCTCAGACATGCCAAGTTTTCCACCTCAGAGTGTTTTACTGAGTCTTCTTCTCTGGTAGGTTCTTCCCCAGGTAACAAAAACAGCATGGTTCACTCCCCCATCTCCTTAAGTCTTTACGTAAATGTCCCCTTGTCAGTGAAGCCTCGTCTGATCTTCCCATTCAGTTTGCACCTGTGTTGGCTAGAACTCCCCCTGTTCCAGACCCAACCTTTCCTGTGGCACCCAGTGCAGGACCCAACATACAACCTGTCTATTATCAATGCCATTGTTCTTTCTAATATGCTACTAGAAACATTAAGCAGTAGTAATTTTTCTAAAAAATATTTTGAGACAGGATCTCCCTCTGTTGCCTAGGCTGGCTTACAGTGCTGTGATCTTGGCTCATTGCAACCTCCACCTCCTGGGCTCAAGCAATCCTCCCACCTCAGCCTCCTGAGTAGCTGGGGCTAGAGGTGTCTGCTACCACGCTCAGCTAATTTTAAAATTTTTTTGTAGAAATGAGGTTTCATTATATTGCCCAGTCTGGTCTCAAACTCCTGGCCTCAAGTGATCCTCCTGCCTTGGCCTCCCAAAGTGCTGGGATTATAGGTGTGAGTCATCACTCCAAGCCAGCAACAGTACTCTTTGCAAAGGCTTTAAAATATCTACCTATAGCCTATTCTTTGAATAAATCATACCTCAATCATCACCCTACTATGGAACATTTAGTTACATCTAATGTTTTGCTGTTATAAATCACATGAACCTATTATGAACCTTTTTGTGCTTAAAGTGTTTTTCCATTTCTTATGCATTAAAATACATTCTTGAGCATGGGATTACTGGGTCAACATATCTTGTATTAAGACTCATGTGGCTGAAAGTGATAGAAACTCAACTCAAACTGGCTTAAGCAAATCAAAGGAAATGGTTGGCTAATGTATTTGAGAAGTAGAGGGATAGATCAGTCAGGACTGATTTAAGAGGTTCAGTCTGTCTTCGCGAGTCTGATCTGTGTTTTAGTATCCACTTTCTTCTTGTGTTGGCTTCATTCTCAGGCAGTCTCCTCCCACTTGTGTCAAAATCACTGCCTGTAGCTCCTGTGTTCATCCTCCTATCTCTAAAATCTCGAAGGAAGACATCCCTTTTCCAATATTTTCAGCAAAAAACTTGGCACAGGTTCTCATCAGCTCAAATTGAATTGTGCCATTTTCGAATCATTAACTCTGGACATGGGACAAGTTAATGGGATATACTAGCATGGGAATAGCATCATCCCACCCCAATCACTTAGTCTGAGGGTAGGGCAGGTGCCATTCCCAGAGGAGAATCAGGATGCTCTTATGGGATGGGGGCTGCATGCTGGGCTGGCTCCAAATGACACATCTTCATTTTACCTATGAACATTTTAGGGACTCGGTGTCTTAAGAAAAAGCCAGCAGAGAAAGAGATAGGAGCCCAGTTGCATCCTAAGCATGCATTTTTTTGGCTGTGTAACTGCTGCCTAATCAGATAGCAGTGTGTTTCTACTGTACCACATGGGGCCAAGAGCAACCTTCATAGGAGAGCTCTGTCCCACGGCTGCCTGGTTGCCCATCTCTTTGTGGATGTGTTGCCAGTTTGCACCATAATTGTCCGAGTTCAGAAGGGCCCTTGTTTCTTGTCCACTGTTGAATAAGCACCTGCCTTGAAGGCATTGCGGCCTTTGTTGGCCCTGTGGTGGCTTTCCACTACACTCAGCCACATGTGCATGGAGCTCCAGGTGCCTCTACCACGTAATCGCTCCCTTGTCATCATCCTGGCTCAGGCCTGCCTCCAAGCCAACCTCATTCTTAGCATGAAGGAAGTTGGAAACTTCCTGGTGAAAACCCCATGGAAGTTGGGGAGTGGGATGCTGTGTAAACCACTCTGACCCTTCCATTGAGTTTGTTCTTATCTCAAAATTGGGATGTGTCAGGGTGAGTTATGAGACAAATGAAATGAAGTTATTACTTGACACTCTTCAGAAATTGCTGAAAGGCCATCTGAACTCTTTCATTCGGATCCTGTGCTAATGACTATTTGCTGTTATTTAGTAGGAAGAGCTGGGGAGTTGGTCACATAAAGGAAGCTGTCAGAGCTGAGGCTGTGTGGAGGGCCCTTCAAAGTAGTCTCAATTCCCCATGCAATTTTTGGCATTTCTCCCTTTCCATCTCATCAAGAAAATTAGATGGAGCCAATTTATAAGTAAATAACACATCTCTGTTAAGGACTCTAGGTTCACTTGCAGCCATCTCGCTCGTATTTTCCTTGGTGCAGACGGGATAGAGAGTACTAATATTCCACTTGTGCTCTAGGTCATACGTTCTGTGGCAGGCTTAATTCCCACAAGTGGATCTTTCCCACATAATTTTGAGAGTGTTGGAAATCATGGACACAACACTCCAGTTGAGGTGGGGACACCCCACCTACCATTTAGTGGCCATCTCCTTTGCTTGATTCCAGATTCCTGAGACAAGATTTCTTGTCTTTCTCAATATAGTCAAGTGAATGTCCACTTGAAATCTGTTTTGAAGCCTGGTTCACTGCTGGTGAGACAGGTGTTCTTCTGCCATAGCGAGTCACGGGGAGCGCTTTTCTAGCTGTTCCTTTTCCGTGGTGCTCAGTCCCAGGAGTGCAGGTGGAGACAGACTGGGAGCCCGGTGGCAGCTCTTCTCTTTTTTTTTTTTGAGATGGGGTCTCACTCTGTCACCAGGTTGGAGTGTGGTAGCATGATCTCGGCTCACCGCAACCTCCACCTCCCGGGTTCAAGTGATTCTCCTGCCTCAGCCTCCCGAGTAGCTGAGATTACAGGTGCACACCACTATACCTGGCTTAGTTTTTTGTATTTTTAGTAGAGATGGGGTTTCTCCACGTTGGCCAGGATGGTCTCGATCTCTTGACCTCATGATCTACCCACCTTGGCCTCCCAAAGTGCTGGGATTCCAGGCATGAGCCACTGAGCCTTCTTTTTTCTGTTGTAGATCTGGAGCATCTGTGCACGATGTTAGTTGGATTTAAAAGGTTTCCACTGCTGATAAAGAAGCAACCCACAAAAAGCACACAGCTAAGATATTCTAAAAACAGGTTGTAAAGGGAAAGAAAAGATATCCTCCTTGACTTATTTCTGTGAAATTTTGTTACGCTTAGTTAACAGTTATGGAGCATGTGCTGCGAGCCAAGCTGTGTTTTATAGGCCGCCTCGGTGCTCGCAGCAGTCCCGCCAGCGATCAGCTGCCTTTTTTTGCACCTGTCAGCATGGCTGGTGAATTGATGTTCTCCGGAAAGGGCCGGTGCCCCTCTACAGCACCATACCTGTGTGTCCTGTGAAAACTCCAGCTGGTCACCATGCACAGCTGGCTCCGCCCTTCTCCCTGTGCCAGTAAGAGCAACAGCAGGGACTCCTGGAGCAGCTCATGTCAAAAACAAAGGTGGTTGCGGATTTAATGGGTTGTATTCCGCCTCACACAGTCTGAGCACCTGAATGTGGCTGAGTTTCAGGAAGGGCCTGGAAACGTTTGGACACCAGTGGTTCACTCTCCCCGGTGCTGTGGCTTTCCCATGCTTGCCTTCCTGCTCCTCACTCTTTATGGCAAACAGTGGCCGATGGCAGCTCCAGCATTTACAAGTTGCTGTTCTAACCACATAGATTGACCAACTAGACTCTCTCAGTCTCAAGTCCTAAATCACAGAAAATGAACTGTTTGGTCCATAGTGGATCAGGCACCCTCCTTACAGCTGGAGGGCACAAGGCACAACACGTTGTCTAAGGACTGTCCCTGGACCTTGTGGAGGGGACAAGGAGCAGGTCCTAGAGAAGGGACATTGTGATGAGCTGATGGAAGTCCATGTAGGTGTTGGCCTCTGTGCCTCCCACCCACACCTCCTACTGCGCCAGTGACCACGTAGGCCTGGAAACAAGCCACTGCCGGCTTTGCTGACCCTTAATGTAGGGCTTTAGTCTTGGTTGGAGGTGCATGTATGCTTGTTAAATATGGCTTTCTTCTGGAGATCTGCTGTTGTTATGTCAAATTGAGACGTCTTTGAAGCTGTCATTGCTTTAGCACAAAACAGAATTAGGCAAAAGTGCTACCCAATTGACGTTCTCCAATTTAAAAATATGGATCAAGGCCGGGCGTGGTGGCTCACACCTGTAATCCCAGCACTTTGGGAGGCTGAGGCGGGTAGATCACCTGAGGTCAGGAGTTCGAAACTAGCCTGGCCAACATGGCAAAACCCTGATCTCTACTAAAAATACAAAAAATAACTGGGTGTGATGGTGGATGCCTGTAGTCCCAGCTACTCGGGAGGCTGAGGCAGGAGAATCACTTGAACCCGGGAGGCGGAGGTTGCAGTGAGCCGAGATAGCACCTCTGCACTCCAGCCTGAGTGACAGAGCAAGACTGTCT
>NW_016809075.1:2505975-2674669 GCF_001698545.2 Rhinopithecus bieti
AAAAAAAAAAAAAAAAAAAAAAAAAAATCAAAATGTGTTGTAATTATAATTGTGGCATTGACATTTGTAGACATCTCTATTTGTAGACATCTGTTGTTTAAGATCATTTGTCACTCTTTTCTAAACAACTGTTATTGGTGTCTGCATTGGATTGTAAACTCTGGTGCCCACAGATTATTTTTTCATCTATCTTAGCAGTGGTGTATGCCTTAGACACACCACCTTATTATGGGAACAGTTTGGGTGGTTGGAGTTTTACTTTGAAAGTTTGATATAGTTCCCAGTTGCTAAATTCTCAAAGTATCATAAGTCATTTGATTGACAGCTGTTTAAGCAATTTTATTTGGAAATTGGCCCTCAGGTGTTTCAGAACACTGTGAGGGGAGGTTGTTGCAGGTGGAGTCTGGGAATCATTTCAGTTCACGCTTCATTTTTAAAAAATTCTTAGATTTTACACGTACAGTTAATTTTTAGTTTTATTCTCTTGGAATTTCCCCGCTGATGTTTAAAAGGCCATGTAATGTATTAATATACTCAAAAATGAGAGAGGTTTTAAAATATTCTGAATAATATTTTCTTTCTTTTTAGCTGTCTCCGTTATGAGGTACAGCGCCTCTGCTTTTGGGTTTGCAGTAAGTAACCTGAAATGTACTTTCATCAAGTTTTGCACGTTTTTTCATAAGCCCATAAACCTCACCCTGAGCCCTCAAATGAGGGTGGTTAGTGTATGAGAGCTTAGCATGAGAAACACACTTTATGGAAACCCACTTCTATTAAAAAATGAACATTTAACAGAATTATCTGCAACGAGGACTGTATAATTCTCAAGCACAGACTGGGGGGAACCATATTTCCCACAATGTGCTTGGGTGAGAGGATGTTTTGGGCATTTTAGCCCTTTTTTGCCTTCCAGGTTGTATGTGGACCTGGCACATACTGGATCAAAGCATTTGCTGGTGTAGGCAGAGGTTTGGGAGTTAAGATCAGGGCTACTCATGCTAGGATGAGTCAGTCTGTAGCCAGCTAAGGGTAATCTGGCTTCCCAGCCGGCCTCCTGATGGAAGCTAGTTGGAGAAAGCGGGTCTCTGCTTCACAGGCTAGGTCTGTTGAGAAATTGGGTGAAGTTTCCCCAGGCCCCTTGGAGAGGATGCTAGTGCTTGTGATCTTCCAGCTGAGAAGTGTGGTGTGGTGCAGTGTCCCATAAAGAGAGCTCTCCTCAGCACCCCCGCCAAGTAGCTTTAGGGTCTCCTGTACCTAAGGGTCAGTATGCCTGTTCCCAAACCCACTTCTGCCCTTTGTTGTGAGAACTTGCTATTGTAGGTACATTGCAGATTCTTTTCCGAATCTTATGAAAGATGTGGACCATCCAGGAAAAAGGCACACCACCAGACACACATACCCAGACATACCACATATACACACGTACACACACAGTGCATACACACCCCCAGAAACACACAAACACGCACATACATTTTTCTCTCTCATTCTCCCTAGCTTTCTTGTGCATGCATGCTCTCTCATTCAAACAGAAGCATTGAATTTTGTATGCAACTTTAAAGTGCTGGCAGACTTCTGGCAGGTCCTGGTGACCCCCACCGTCACCCCTGGACCCCAGGTAGAATAGTCCCATTGAGAGTCAAAAATAGAATTCTCACTTGAATCTCTTATCTGGGATGTGCAGGAAACTACTGCAATTATCTTGACTGTCATGGGGAAACCAATTCCGTGTGTTTCGAAACAGTGAACTCCCCACCTTCTGCCCTATGTCTCCAGAGTGCTGGGAGCCAGGGGCCCTGGGAGCAGAGCCCCCCACATGGCACGCTGGGTCTCCAAGCTCCAGACACCCCAGGCGCCCCAGGCATGAGGGCAGTAAATGGCTGCGTCGTAATGATGGGAGGCCTCTTTGCTCAGAGTTTACTCGTGCAGATGTTCTGAGTCACAGCACAGTTGTCCTGTGTCTTCACATTTGTGTGCTATTAACTCTGGAAAGCCTCTAATGCCATGTCTCCTTCTCCTAGTTTGATGCCATCCTGGACGTCCTGTCGTCGGCAATTGTCCTGTGGCGTTACAGCAATGCGGCCGCTGTGCACTCTGCCCATAGGGAGTACATGTAAGTGGATTCTTGTCTTTCACCAGGCTGCAGAACCCGTGCAGATGAAGGCCACGGAATGAGGCCCTCAACACAGCTTGCCCTGCAGCTTTTGTCCCAGTGATGAGAAGAAGGTCCCCAGGTTGCTTCTGAAAGTGACTAGTGCAATGCCAGCCATGTGATGGGATCCTCTTGGGATGGTCAGAGAGAGAGGATGTACCTTTATAATTTTCTCTGTTCTCAGATTTTGAGAATATTTGTTTGCTGGTCTGTCCATCTGCTCATCCATCCATCCTTTTGCTTTTTCTTGTTGGAATCTTTGTTCTCTTGGATTTTATGCTGTTTTCTTCTAAGTAAGGTGAATTCTCCACTGTCATTTACAGAAGACATCTTAAGGGCATTCTAAATTATTCTATTTGCCTTCTACCCTTCTCTGTATTAGGGGATGTTGCTTGCCCCAGTCTTCGCATCCCATGGGTGAAGATTTTGACTTTGAAGGACTTAACGTTTGTGACTCTAAAACATATGCCTTTTCCAACTTCCATCTCTTTATATCATTTGTAAACCCCAGGGTAGTAACACAGGTTCTGTGTTCAGATTTTCTAGCTCTGTGATTATGGAAGCCAGTAACTGCTCTGTGCTTCATTCTTTCATCTGGAAAAGCAAGAAAATGACAATGCCTCCTTTGTAGGATGATTGCAATGAGTACACACACACACACACACAGACACACACATTTTTTATGCACATACCTATACACTAATATGTGTATATATATATGCATGTAGTTATATGTATATATGTGTGTGTATACGTGTATGTGTGGGTATCAGGGCAACAGTTTTCTCTGTCTCTGCAGCTTTTGGACAGTTGAACACAAATGAGTAAATGCCCCTTTCTGTGGTTTGTGGTGGCACCCAGATGGAAAGTACTCTTGAGGCTGGGTGTGGTGGCTCACATCTGTGATTCCAGCACTTTGGGAGGCCAAGGCAGGTGGATCACTTGAGGCCAGGAGTTCAAGACCAGCCTGACCAACATGGTGAAACCCCATCTCTACAAAAATATACAAAAATTAGCTGCACATGATGCTATGTGCCCGTAGCTCACTTACTCGGGAGGCTGAGGTGGAATAATTGACTGAACCCAGGAGGTGGAGGCTGTAGTGAGCCAAGATCCTGCCACTGCACTGCAACCTGGGCGACAGAGCTAGACTTTGTCTCCAACAAGAAAGTACTCTTGAATGGGATGTTAGGTCATATTCCAACATACAAGTGTTACAGGACTTCTTTGAGGCCAAGAGACAGTAACATATCTGAGACTGAATATGCCAGATGGAAAACTTTTAAAAGATGACACCATAACTGACTCACTAATGAGAGCAAATTTTAATTCATGTCATTGTTAGCTTTCGTGTACAAAAACTTATTTTAAATGTTAAATGTCTATTTTAATGGGCATTAGTTTTTTTTAACAAATATAAGTATCAAACTTGTGATATCACAGATGATATCATTTAGGATAAAATTTAATTTTTAAAAGTGAATTTGTAGTTGAAAAAAATACTAGAAAATAGCAGTAAACTGACTTTTAAAAATTTCACATGATGGTTGAGCGTCTCTAATCTGAAAATCCAAAATTTGAAATACTCCCAAATTCAAAACTTAAGCGCCAACCAGATGTCACAAGTAAAACATTCCACACCTGATCTCATGTGACTGGTCACAGTCAAAGCTTTGTTTCGTGCACAAAATTACTTAAAATATTGTCTAAGATTACCTTCAGGCTGTGTGTATAAGGTGTATATGAAACATAAACGAATTTCATGTTTAGATTTGGGTTCCATCCTCAATATATCTTATTATGTATACGCAGCCATCCCAAAATCCAAAAAAATCTGAAACCTGAAACCCTTCTGGTCCTAAGCATTTTGGATAAAGGATACTTGACCTATACCGTGATGACCAACCTTGACTTAACACTGGTCTAGCCAAAGGAGCAACTAACGCACCCAACCCAAGCTGTTCTGGGTATTTGAGGAACTCAGAAGTCTGGAGAGTGTAATGTAGATACTCGGATTTCAGGAGCTAGCCACTGTCTTGTCAGAGGAACACGTCATCTTTGGTTCTATAGCTGCACTGTCCAATATGGTTGCCACTAGTGCAATATTTTAGTACTTGATATGTGGCTTGTCTGAACTGAGATGTGTTGTAAGTATAAAATACACACTAGATTCTAAAGACTTAATGAGAAAAAGTGTTTATTAATAGTTTAAAAATATTCATTATGTGTCGCTATTTAGAATATTTTGGATATATTGGTTAAACTTAAAATTTTTTTTTGCTTTGGCTTCTTAAAATGTCTTTTAGAAATGTAAAATTACACATGTGGCTTATATTATATTTGTATTGGGCAGTGCCCTCAAAGGAGAAAGTTTTCCCGCTGCTTTTCTTTTTTATTACAGAGCTAATACTACATAATTTGATTTGCAATTCCAGAAAGAATTGAATTCAGAGTTTTCCAATTTAATTATTCTAATTTGCTTTTTAATCTGATTTCCTTTCTGCTGAAATGAGTTTCGTACATATTAGAAAGCCACGAATAATTGTGGCTTTTCTATGTTGTTAGGATCTGTGTGAATGTTTATTAGGTCTGGAGGTTTTCCAAGATCAAAATTGATGAGACATGTCTTTGCTTTCACTGTTTCTAATAATCCCCCAAACAGCTACTGTTCTTTAAAAGTATATATCATTGCCCAAAAGGCAGAAACTCACAGAGGAGTTGCTTTGATTAATTCCCGGGTGATTGTTCACGTGACAATGCCAATGCATTCACTTGGAGATTCCTCATCTAGGGATTTAAGTGATAGAATCCTCTGTATTGTTGGCTTTGGTTTAAAGTTTCAATCCCTGGCTTACCCCATGTAAGTTTAAAATTAATGAAATCACTGCCAGCTGAGAAGCTGATATTTGCCTATTAATAAGCATAAATGAGTTAGAAAAGCCATTGGTTTTCAGTTAGTTGCTGGAGAGTAATATTAGAGGAAATTGGAAAATATGCAACTGGCCCATAGCTAATTCCCTTTATTTTTTTGAATTGGACCCAAAGCCTTGGGATGAATCTTGAGCTTGAATTACCGAGGCAAAGCAACTCGAAACCTTCCTTAGCCTTGCCACCTGGTGACTGTGCAGCCTTATTGTGGATATGATGGGATATTTCATACTCAGGGAAAGAGAGTTTGGCTTCAGCACCACCAGAGTGTAGCTAGCCCTAATAGTTTTTGTTTTGCATTTTTAAAAATTGTATTATTATAAATTTTATTTTATTTTATGTTGTTAAAACATATAAAATGCATTAGCCTAATCATTTTTAAGTATATGGTTCAGTAGTGTTAAGTATATTTCACATTGTTTTGAAACAGATCCTCAGAACTTTTTTTCATTTTGCAAAATTGAAACTCTACCCATTGAACAACTCCCCATTTTTCCCTGCCCCCCAGTCCCTAGCAATCACCATTGTACTTATATTTCTATGAATTTGACTACTTTAGATACCTCATATAAATGAAATTATACAGTATTTGTCTTTTTTGTGACTGGCTGATTTCACTAAGTGTAATGTCCTCAAGGATCATTCATCTTTTGTAGCATGTGACACAATTTCCTTCCTTTTAAAGGCTGAGTCATCTTTTTTATTTCTTTTATTTATTTTTTTGAGATGGAGCCTTGCTCTGTTGCCCAGGCTGGAGTGTGGTGGCGCGATCTTGGCTCACTGCAACCTTAGCCTCCCAGGTTCAGGCAATTCTCCTACCTCAGCCTCCGGAGTAGCTGGGACTACAGGCATGCACCACAAAACCTGGCTAATTTTTGTATTTTTTGTAGAGATGGAATTTTGCCATGTTGGCTAGGCTGGTCTTGAACTCCTGGCCTCAGTGATCTGCCTCCCTTGACCTCCCAAAGTGCTGGTATTATAGGTGTGAGCCACTGTGCCCTGCCTAAAGGCTGAATAATATTCTGTTGTAAATATATGCCGCATTTTGTTCATCCATTCATCCATGTGACCATTGCGAATAATGCTGCTGTGAATGTGAGTGTGCAAATATCTCTTTGGGACCTGCTTCCAATTCGTTAGGATAAATACCCAGAAGTGGGATTGTTGGATCCTATGGCAGTTCCCTTTTAAAATTTTTGAGGAACCTCTATACTATTTTCCATAGTTGTTATATCATTTTATAGTTCTACCAACTAGTTTTTTTAAGTTCCAAATTTGGTTACTTTCCTGTGGTAGGAAATGAAAGTATGGAGAAGATGGACCATCAGGTTTACACATGGTCGGGATTTTCAACAGGTAAGATAGAAGGAGGGGCAAGGGAATGTTATGTTTACAAGCAAGGGATTCCTAAGAAGAGACAGAATAAACTAGTCAAGGAGGGGTGGAAGGATAATGGCAAAGTTAATGAATAGTCACCATGGATTAGAAGTCTTGATTATAGCCGGGCACGGTGGCTCACACCTGTAATCCCAGCACTTTGGGAGGCCAAGGCAGGCAGATCACAAGGTCAGGAGATCGAGACCATCCTGGCTAACATGGTGAAACCCCGTCTCTACTAAAAATACAAAAATTTAGCCGGGCATGGTGGCGGGCGCCTGTAGTCCCAGCTACTCAGGAGTCTGAGGCAGGAGAATGGCGCGAATGCAGGAGGCGGAGCTTGCAGTGAGCCGAGATCGTGCCACTGCATTCCAGCCTAGGTGATAGGACGAGACTCTGTCTCAAAAAAAAAAAAAAAAAAAGTCTTGATTAGAAGACTAGAAGTCTTAATAGGTCAGTAATTGTTGGCGTGGGTACTAGTCTGAGAGTAGGTTGCTAAATACCAAGATTCCATAGGTGTTTCACTTATTGGCACAGATTTAGGGTAGAGTGAGTGGCTGAGGCAGCATGGGGACGAAAGTTCAGGGACACGGATGAGGTCAGATGTTGGCTGGATGATCCATTTGAGATTGAAGTTACCAGGAATGTGTGTAGAATTTGGGGTGGAGGTGAAGGCCATGAAGCAGGTCATCAGCAGTGAGTCGTCAGTGAGTGCAGGGAGGGGCCAGGAGGTGAGGAGGCAGCGCCAGGAAGGCGGCACAGTGGGTGCTTTAGTCTGATGGCAACTGGCAGTGTTGAGGGAGGAAGCTGGGGGTGGCCACCAGGAAGAAAGAGGCTTGGAGAATGTGGGATCAGAGAGGAAAAGCGGCCTCTACTGCAAAGGCAGGAAAAGCAGCTTCCTCAGAGAACAGCTATGTTTTTATTAGGGCAAGAAAGGTGTAAAGGGAAGAGTCAGAAAAGAGTTTGAGGATGTGGAGACTGGGAGGGTAGGATGAGACTGTTTGGGAGAGAAGGGAGCCAGCCTCACAGTGGGTGACAGAGGAGCCTGGGGGTGCGGGTGGGGTTGGTGACACTGGCCTGGTGACAGTGGATTGCTATGCAGCCACTCTGAAGAATGAAGCACTATCTGTGTACTTACGACGTGACCTCCAAGCTGTATTCAGTGAAGAAAGCGTGACACAAAATAGCGTGTGTGGTCTTATTTGTTTTAACAAAAGAAGTTTGCATCCACACACACTTGTGTAGGCTTATAAAGGATACAAAGGAGACTGGCAGCAGGGTCGCCTCCCCTCCGGGAGGGGGCTGGGGACAGAGGAAGGAGGGGGACACATTTTCTTTATGACAACCAGAGCTGTCCAATAGATGCTCGGTGGCGATGGCAGTGTTCTGTATCCGTGCTGTGTGATATGGTAGTCACTAGCCACATGTGGTCATTGGGTACTTGATATGTGGATAGAGTCACTGAGGAACTGGATATTGATTGATTGAGATGGAGTCTCGCTTTGTGGCCCAGGCTGGAGTGCAGTGGTGTGATATCGGCTCACTGCAACCTCTGCCACCCTGGTTCAAGCAATTCTCCTGCCTCAGCCTCCCGAGTAGCTGGGATTACAGGCATGTGCTACTACACCCGGCTAATTTTTTATATTTTTAGTAGAGACAGGGTTTCACCATGTTGGCCAGTCTGGTCTCAAACTCCTGACCCCAAGTGATCTGCCCTCCTCAGCCTCCCAAAGTGTTGGGATTATAGGCGTGAGGCACCGCTGTGCCTAGCCAGAACTGGATTTTTAACTTGATTTAATTTTAAAGAATTTAAATAGGCCCATGCAGCTAGTGGCTACTGTATTGGACAGTGTCTCTTTAGGTGGGTCATTTTTAACCTGTTTTCAAAAAACAGACAAAAGTTCTTAATAAATGAAGATTGAGGAGATTTGGAAATGAGAGAATGATACTGAGGAAAAGGAAGGAGGTGCTGGAGATGGAGGGCTTGGGGAGAAATGAGTATAGGAGGAACTTGGCAGGGCCGAATGACATGGAATTTCCCGTCCATCCCTGCCATTCTCTGCCTTGTGTACTGTGTAAGGCCCCAGGAAGAACAGCCTCCTGCCACCATGAGCTGTGAGGGCCGTGGGATGCTTGCCACAGAAGGTCCAGCTTGACGCTCATTGGGGGTCTGTGACATTTTGCATATGATTGCAGCACAGGTGGGGCTGTGTGGAGGCGCCCCAGGCCCAGCTGTCTCCTGGGCTGTCAGTCAGCTTGCTGAGATGGAGGTGAAGGCAGATGGGAGATGTTCACCTGGACAGCCTTCTAATTCTACAACACGGAGTCACAGTGCGGCCCGAGAGGTGGTTCTCCTGTTCCAAATGTACCTCCCAATGGCGTTCTGCTCAGCTGCACATTGGGGTGGGAATTGGAGGGCCCGCAGTGGATGTCTTGAGAGAGGCATAAGCCCTTTGTGTGTCTTCCCATGTGAAATAGACGGGCCCACGGTTTCTCACCCAGGCTGCTTGCTCTGCGTTCTTTTCCAATTTGCTGAGCCACATGCGTCGGCCTGAAAACCACCAGTCAACAGGATAGCTTGATAGCCTTTTGATGACTGACTTTACCAGCACCCTCGCTGCTGTTGGAAACAATTTCAGAAATTTAAAAAGAAAAGTAACTGATTCAGTCAAGAAGTGATGGATTAGTAATTTGCTTTTGGTGTCTGAGCTGGACTGCAAAGGCAATGAGTTACACCAAGAACATATTAAAATAGTATCATGTCTCCCTGCGTTCTTCCTATAGGGTGTTTGATCTGGCCCTAAATCAGAGGCTCTGAGAAAGTGAATCCTGTTTACTCCACATTTGTCTAGTGCTGTTAAATTGACAAAGCTCTTGAATGTGTTTTAACTCAAGAACAGAACCTGAACTAGAAGAATAAATAACTTCAGAGATGCCCTCGATGGCTGATGAGAGTCAAGGCAGAAAGTGGAGCTGTTTCAGCAGGACGGGAGCTCCTCCACCTTGAGTAGTATGAATTTTACTCGCCCGGAGACAGAAAGGAGTGGCCCTCCACTGTCCTGAACAGGACAGATGAAAGCAGGCATGACACAGACATGACCCTACTGGGTTATGGTGCTGCAGGTAAGATGTACTAGAGGAAGGAGTGTAGACTTGGTCCCTGTTATGGGCTCCATTGTGTCCCCTAAAAAGATATGTTGAAGTCCTAACCCCCCAGTACAGAAGAATGTGACCTTATTTGGAAACAGGGTCTTTGCAGATGAAAACAAGTGAAGATGAGGTTATGCTTCATTAGGGTGGGGCCTGATCTGATATGACTAGTATCCTTATAAGAAGAAAAAGCAAAGACAGACACGGGGAGTAGACCGCCATGGGACAAGGGGGCAGAGACTGTAGTAATGCATCTACAGGCCAAAGATTGCCAAAGATTCCAGCAAAGACCAGAAGCTAGAAGAGGGAACTTCCCTGTAAGTTTAACAGGGAGTGTGGCCCTGCGGACACCTTGATTTCAGACTTGTAGCCTCCAGAACTGTGAGACAATACATTTCTGTTGTTTAAGCCAGTGGTCCCCAACCCTTTTTGGCACCAGCAACTGATTTCATGGAAGACAGTTTTTCCACGGGCTGGGGTTGGGTGGGGATGGTTTAGGGATGATTCAAGCACATTACATTTTTTGTGCACTTTTAGGGTTTGTGCTCCTATGGGAATCTAATGCCATTGCTGATCTGACAGGAGGTGGAGCTCAGGCCGTCATACAAGTGATGGGGAGTGGCTGTAAATACAGATAAAGCAGGTGACAGTCTGTGGTCTGGGGATTGCAGACCCCTGGTTTAAGTCACTCAGTTTGTAGTGCTGTATTGTGGCAGCTGTGCAAAGCTAATGTAGTCCTGAGAAGAGTCCTTCATCAGAGCTGCACTCTGCTGCTTACCTGCTCTGTGACGCCACATGATTTATTCATCTTTCAGAACCCCAGTTTTCTCATCCATGAAAGGGAGGGGAGGGTCATGACAGCTGCCACATGGCATCATGGTGAAGATCAAACTTGGCATTGAATAACTTACTTTCCATCCCTAAAATTTTGGAAATTTTTTTATTTGTCATCCTGGAAGAGTTTGAAATTGTCTACCCTAGCATTTTGTTTTGCTTTTCAAGAACATAGAATAAAAGAATTTGTAAATAAAAATGTAAGAAAACCCAGACATACACTTCAGCACATTTAGAAAGTTGCTTTTGACTTAGCAACAAGGGATAAAAAGATTGTGTCTTGATGCCTCAATTTCATTCCCACCCCCGCCCATGGTGTGCAGTAAGAAATGTGTGGGGCAAGACAAAGTAATATGTGTTTATTGTAAACAGTTAAGGTAATTCATAAAGGTGCAGAGAATACAGTGAAACTCACTTGTTACTGGGCCTTCCAGGGATAACCAGAGCTAACATTTTGATGTATGTCCCGTGTGTGTGTGTGTGCACGTGCGTGCACACACGTATATCCATTTAGCTTTTTTTTTTTTTTAAACATAGAGATCTACATATAGTTTTTTGAAAACTGTTTTTTTCTTTATTTAACACCATCATTTGAACATCTTTCCATCCATGGATAAATAGAGGTTTGTTATTTTTTGATAGCTATGCAGTATTCTATGTATGGGTTTAGCCTATTTTAGCAATTTTATGCTGAAGACATAGGTTATTTCCAATGTCTTGAGGTTAGAAAAAATCCAGAATAACTGTCCTTAAACATTTGTATTTTAATGCCTGTCTTCTTTTTTCTTTAGGATAAATTACTAGAAGTCTGGATCAAAGAAAATGCTCACATAATTTTGATGACCAGTGTCAAGCCATGCTCCAAAAGCGTCATACTCATTTACCACTAGCGGGGGTGAAAATGTTTATTCTCCTTTGCCAGCACTAAGTGTTATAATTCTTTTTATCAGCAATGCTAATTCTCCATGCTAATGTGCATTTCTTTAGTTAGCAGCCTAGTTGAACATATTCTCATATGCTTTGGGAGCATTTGCATTTCTTTTGAGAAATGGGTTGCCAGAATTTCAGATGGGAATGAAAAGCCTTTTATTTCCATCTTGGGACAGTTCCCAGACTGTGGAACCTAGGCAACTAAGGAAGCACAACTTAGTAATTGACCAGGTAGTTCCTGCTTTGCCGTCACACACTCATATTCTTTTTCTGCAGTGCCATGGGCATTTTTTGTTTAAAGATCTAATTACCTACATTTAATTAATGTATTGGTCTATTGACTTGTCCATCTCCCTCACCAGGCTTTAAGCTCACCGAGGCAACAGTATTCCTTAACTGTCTTCTTTTTATCCCTAACCCCTAGACTCATGCCTGGCATTTAGTAGGTACTCATAAAGAATTGCAGAATGAAAGACTTAACTGTGAAATTTCTTCATCTTAAGTAAGGTTTGGATGACCCTTATTAAGATGTTAGTAAAAACCATGTACTGAGCCCGTGATTTGTGTCATGTATTATACTAGACTCTGTTAAGTAGAGGTATTAAACACCAGGTGGAGAAGGTAACTTTTGTTCCTGAAGACTCCTGGTTAGTGATGGATAGAACTGGAGTTTAAACAGGGGCCTTGCTTGCTCTGAAATTTGCTCATAACCACTGTGCAATGCTACCTCTCCAAATGGTCATTTGCATGACTCAGTTTCACCAGTCTGACATTCCACCTGTCCTCTCCTTCCTCCTGGAAATGCATCTTCCTAGCAATTAACTGCAAGCCAAAGTTAACTAGAGGGAGAGGGAAAGTGGTTATGGATCCAGAAAAATGAAGAACTATAAAATTCTCCAATTTGAAATGCAGTCCTGGTCTTTGGTTCTATCAGCAAGGTGGGGAAATGGCTGGCAGTTGGCCAGACACAGGTAAACTGCCTGGGCCACTGCAGGGCAGTCTAGGAGCCAGGTTGGTGTTTTCAGGAGCTAGTATTCATTTCCTGGGTCCCCTGGCAGATGGCAGCCATGACAAGTAACTGGGTTGGGGCCCTGTGGCTTTGCCATCAAGGAGTCATAACTGGCCTTTGTCTGCAGCTGTAGCCTGTCCTCTGGCACCTGCTGCCAGGAAGCCTTTGCCAAAAGGAGTGTGTTCTACCCCTGGAGTGCCAGGGCCTAGCGCTATGGATGGGGCCGTGTTTCACCCTGAGGCTGGTCACCCTTTGGACACTTGCACCTGAAAGTCATGGTGTTTGGCATCCTGCTCCCTGCTGCCCTCGGTCAGCTGCTGCCTGTACGTGGAGGTGAGCGGGCTGAGTTCAGGAAGACAGGCACGAGGGTGAGGTTCTTCTCCCTTTGTGATCACCTTTGTCAGTGGAGATTTGGGCAACCTCCTTCCCTTCTCAGACATCCTGTGTTCAGAAGAAATCTCTGTGGGCTTGTTTTCCCCACAGCTGTCTTTGAAGTGTTAGGGTCAGAGCATGGCATGTTTTTTCTCATTTCTGTCCCAGATTTTGTTCAGGGTGTTTGCTACTGGACATTTAAAATTCTGTTTGACTCTATGTAGGTCCTGCCATTGACTACAAATCAATACCAAAACGTTGATGTTAGGTTATGACTGATGCTTCCTTTCTCCTTAGACATTTGAAATTTTCTGAAAAAAATTTATAAGATACATATACAGTTTTTGTAATCATATCAAGCATACTTTTTCCCTTTAGTGGGGTACGGGGGGAAGCAAGCCAGTGTGAGAACAAAGACTAAAGCTCTCATTTCCCCTGTGCTGGCATTGCTTTCCTGTGATTAGCCCACCGGGTGCTATTGTGCGTACACCGTCAGCACCGCTGGGTGCGTTTACCTCCCTTATGAAGGGCTCTACCACAGCGCATGTCGCCTTCCTTGGGTGCCCGTGAAATTACATTGAATGGAATTCTGGTGATTTTTTTCCTCCCCATCTCATGCCTTTCTCTAAGTAGTTGCACCCTTTGAGCTTTCAGTCAGTGTGGGTTTTACCAGCATCTTTCTGTAGCATGATTCCGCTTGTTCCTATCGCTAAATAGGAGGCATTTAAATACATCCTTGAGTGGTTTTTCATCGTTCCTACCCACTCGGTAAGATCGTTATGAGAAACACATGAGATAATAAAGGAACGTTCTTGGCACAGTGTTTGACCTGAAGTAGGCACTCCATACATGGGGGTTATTTTTAGCGGGCTTTCCAGGCAAAATAGAGATAGGTGGTTTTTATAAAGTAGCTTTATTAAAATATAATTCACATAGCATACTATCACCCGTTAAAGAGTACGGTTCAATGGCTTTTAGTATAGTCAAAGTCGTGCCTCCATCACCACAGTCTGTTTCAGAACATTTTCTTTACCACAAAAAGTCCCACTCCCTGTAGCCTTCACCACCCAGCCCCTCCCAGCCCTCCTTCCCCATGCCCAGCCCCAAGCAGCCACTATTTCCTGTCCTTAGAGATTTGCCTGTGTTGGACATTTCATATACGTGGAATCATGTACTCTTGGTCCTTTGTGGCCTAGCATATCTTTTCTTTCTTTTCTTAGTCACTCAGGGTAGTGTGGTCAGCTTCACCCACGCTGTGGTGTGTCAGTTCTCCATTTCTATTGTGGCATCATATTCCATTGTATGGATATGCCACAGTTCAGTGATCCATTCATCAGCTGATGGGCATTTGTGTTGTTTCCGCCTTGGGGCTATGATCAAGGATGCTGCTGTGAACGTCTGTGTGCTAGTGTTTCTGGGAAAATATGTTCTCCTTTTTCTTGCTTGGGTATAGAGCTAGGAGTGGAATTGCTGTGTGTCATTGTTTGGGCTGCTGTAATGAAATATCATAGACTGGGTGGCTTATAAACAACAGACATTTATATCTCACAGTACTGGAGGCTGGGAAGTCTAAGATGAAGGCGGATTCAGTGTCTGGAGAGGGCCTGATTCATAGATGGCATTTTCTTGAGGTGTCCTCATATGGCCGAACAGGCAAGGCAGCTCTCTGGGGCCTCTTTTATGAGGACACTTATCCCATTCATAAGGGCTCTGGCCCCCATGACCTAGTCACCTCCCAAAGGCCCCAGCTCCTAACAGCATAGCCCTGGAGGTAAGGATTTTAACATCTAAACTGGAAACCTGTAGCCCCGGCACTGGATTATATGGTAACTCAATGCTTAACATTTGAGGAATTGTCAAAACGTTTTCCAAAGTGGCAGTGTCAGTTTACATTCCCACCAGCAGGGTACGCAGGCTCCAACTTCTCATCCTTGCCAACTCTTATTATTATCTGTCTTTTTGGTTCCAGTCATTCTAGTGTGTGTGAGTGGTATCTCAGTGTGGTTTTGATTTGTACTTGAGTGTTATTAAAGTACTATTGAAGTAGTGGGTCATTGTTCTGGAGGAAACTTCCAGGAGGCCCTGCAACTCACTGACATTTGTTCCGCAGGCCTCTTTACCACTCTGTAGAGTCTGGCTTGTGAGCTCACGGACTGAAGCTTGATTTTAATGGCACAAAGTCAGGGGACTCAGATGAATCAAGCTCAAAGAAATGAGATGCAAACGTGGATAGGATAGCAGTTTATTAGTGGATGCAAAGTATCTCCATTAGAAGACCTTGTCTGGGTGTCTGCTATGGACCGGGTGTTTATGTCCTCCCTGAAATTCTTGTATTGAAGCCCTAATTCCCAGTGTGATGGTTTTAGGAGGTATGGGTGCTTTGGGAAGTAACTAGGGTTAGATGAGCTTATGAGGTTGAGGCCCCTATGATGGGATTAGTGCCATGATGAGAAGAGGGAGAGAGGCCAGCACTTGTTCCCTCTGCCTTGTAAGGACACAGTCTGTGAGCCAGGAAGAGGGCCCTCACTGAAATCTGACAATGCTGGCACCCTCATCTCAGAACTTCAGCCTCCAGAACTGTGAGAAAGTCACTGTTGCTTAAGCCACCCAGTCTGTGGTATTTTGCTGTGGCAGCCTGAGCTCTGACAGTGTCCATGTGGTTTCTTCCCTTTTTCTCCCTGCAGGTAGACCCATGTAGGGATCCTGGGCCTTGGAACAAGCAGGGATTGGGTGAATACAATATTTAGAGCCATCAGCCTCTGATTGCCTGATCTGTCAGTCTGTATTTTAGAGATGTGGTTTGGGTCTAAATGAAACCACCTTTGAGACCAGAACACCGGCCAAGGTTCTTTCCCTGTGGGCAACACACTTTGCAGTGATCTGCCCTCTTTTCCCTTATAACTGTCTTTTTTGTGTTTTCCTAGCAGACCAACCCCCTTCCTGATTCATAAGCCTTTTCTTTGGTTATGTGGATACTGTGATCATCTGCTGATAATTGAGGCTTTCTGTTCTGTTTCAATTGCAGATTTTCTAAGTGCCTGTAGGCCCTAGACCTAGAGCTATGGATCTTACAGCCCGGCAGGGAACCATGGCCCGGGAGCCGAGGGGTTTTTGTGTAGTTCCTTTTCTAATCTGATAGGTTTTGACCTAAAAGTTTAACTCTGAGGATAGTTTTATTACTGACTTTCTTAGTATGCTTCAGGCACTATGCTAAGTATATTCTATATTCTGTCTCATTTAGTCCTAGAACAGTCCTGTGAGATAGAGGTCTTGCTCTTCCAGTTTTATAGGTGGCAGATGGAGGTTTAGAGGCTCTCAGGGGTAGACAGAGCCCCAGAGCTGTAGAGCTGGAGTCCTGCTGGCGGGGTGAGGATTCGTGCCCTGCGCTGCTGACCTCCAGAGCCCGGGGCTGCCTTCACTTCAAGGCAGCAGCGCATGTCCTGCTCAGGTGGGAGGCCCCAGGGAGTTCTCTCTGGCTGTGGACTCGGGATGACAGAGGAGGAAGAGAACAGCTGTGAACAGCCCCAACCTTAGTCACTGGCACCGGCGTGTCTCACAGATTTCCGGCAAGCTGGACGGGGGAGCCCAGAAGGGGTTTTTGGGCAGAGTCTCCTTTCATTTTCCCTATAGCCCAGAAGGAAGTTGTTTTCCAATTTGAAAGGCAAAAAAAAAAAAAAAAAAAAAATGGTGTTTTAGGTTTGTTTGTGCTATACATGATGTAGTACCCTTTGCTTCCATTTCCTCATCTGTTAGGTTAAGACTGAAACTTCTCATCTTACCTGCCTTAAGAAAAGGATTAAAAGACATCACTGTGAGACTTGAAAAGTGCATGTATGCACACGTGCACGCTCCCTCTAAATATATATACACAGAATGTCAAACATACAAATAAGGCCGGGTGCGGTGGCTCATGCCTGTAATCCCAGCACTTTGGGAGGCCGAGGTGGGCAGATCACTGGAGGTCAAGAGTTCGAGATCAGCCTGGCCAACGTGGCGAAACCCTGTCTCTACTGAAAATACAAAAATAAGCCGGGCGTCATGGTGCGCATCTGTAGTCCCAGCTACTCAGGCAGCTGAGGCAAGAGAATTGCTTGAACCGGGAGGGGGGTGTTGCAGTGAGCCAAGATTGTGCAGTTGCATTCCAGCCTGAGCAACAGAGTGAGACTCGGCCTCAAAACAAAACAAAACAAAACAAAACCCATATAAATAAGTAAATGTATAAAATATTTATACATATAAAAGTAATATATATTAACATGAAATCTACCCTTTTAATTAGATGTACAATACTGTATTGTTAACTATAGGCAGGTCTCCAGAACTTATTCGTCTTGTATCACTGAAACTTTATGCCCCTTTGATCAGTAATTCCCATTTGCTCCTCTCCCCTTAGATTCTTAAACACAAACCACTAGAGGGGCAAGTGTCTGAAAGGACTTTAGTATTTAGACAGGAAGATTGTTCCATGCTTACATGGAAGAGTTAATAAAAATCCTCTTTCCGTAGCTTTCTTAGGGCGACAGAACTGGCAAATTGCTGTTTATTTGCTTTTGTGTTTGTTGCTACAAGGAATTGGGAGTGTGGGTGTTAGCACCCACCAAAATTTGTTCCTTGGCATTTTCAGTCAAGACAGTGCTTGCTTTGTGTGTGTGTATGTGTTTAAGTGAGAAAAACAATGTGTACGATATGTCAGTGGCGTGGAAGTCACCTGTGAACAACCAGGACATGAATCTTGCCTGCTTTCAAAATCCAAGTTCAAATTCTCCTCCTCTTCCAAGGTGACCGAGGCTGAGATGATGGAAAAACCAGGTTTCTATAGATGTAATTCTTCCAGAATACGAGGACATGTGTTAGAATCTGAACTGAGTACTTTTCCAAAATACTAGTGGTATAAGGAGTCTGTTGACAAGTCTCGTCTGGGAAAGCAGATAGAAGTTTGGGAAATGAGACATTCAGGTCCCTGTATCTCAGTGCTCCCCTTACCCCAAGCAAGGTACTTTGCTGGCTTCATCAAGACCAGTCTGGCTTAATATCTGTTCTTCCTCAAGGATTCACTTGGCCGTTTGGGTTGAAAACTCAGGAAAGGTGGTCACAGAGAGACTCTTTATGGCCTTTTCTAAGGAGAATAAAGATAATCTTTTTTCCTTTTTTTTTGAGACGGAATCTCGCTCTGTCGCCCAGGCTCGAGTGCAGTGGTGCGATCTCGGCTCACTGCAACCTCTGCCTCCCGGCTTCGAGTGATTCTCCTGCCTCAGCCTCCCGAGTAGCTGGGATTACAGGAGCGCACCACCACACCTGGCTAATTTTTTTTGCATTTTTTTAGTAGGGACGGGGTTTCACCACATTGGCTAGGCTGGTTTCAAACTCCTGACCTCAAGTGATCCACCCACCTTGGCCTCCCAAAGTGTAACCTTGGCCAGGCGTGAGCCACCGCACCTGGCCAAGGTTAATTTACAAATCAGTCTTCAGGAATTTCCATGACAGGTTAGTGAATGTAAACTCCATTCTTGTTTGAAATTTCAGGTCATTGTCTGCATCTGTGGAATGGTGGGTGGTGGTCTGGTTTGTGGTTGGATAGCTGTTCTGTTGGTGTAGCCTGCATTTTGTTTCCCATGTGAGAAGGTAACATTTGTTTGCTTTTTTTAAAAAAAAGTCCAGTTTTATCAATCAGAGCCTTATCAAGAGCTGCATTTTCTAAAACCTGACCCTGATATTTACTCATTCATTTAATGAGTAAAATATTCAGTTCAATTCAGCCCATCCTGTGCTGGCTGCTTTTTGAGGCACCAAACCAGCTCTCTGCTCTCCTGGACCTAAAGAAGGAGATGGGCAGGGAAGTGACTGCAGAGAGTAGGCAGAGCTGTGAAGGAAACAGAGCAGGGTGGTGTGACAGCATGTGAGGAGGACCACTGTGAGGTTGAGGGCCAAGGAAGGTCACTGAGTAGGTGCCACTTCAACCTTTGGTGACACTTCAACAAAGGAGACTTGACAAAAAGCATCCCTGGACAGAGGGATTGCAGCAAATAAAGGCCTGAGGTGAGACCAGCGTCGTGTGTTTAAAAGTCAGAAAAAGAGGCTCCTGTGGTGGGGTCCAATTAGTGAAGGGCAAAGGTGAGATGCAGCTGAGCCTGGGGAGGAAGTTTTGATTATAGGAGCAGTAGGAGGCCACAGGTGCATTATTAAGCCTTGGGGTGATGTGATCTGCTTATATAATTAGCCTTGGAGAGCTCAGATGGTTTATTACAGGAGAAACCTGACATTCTTGTGAATATGGAAGGCCCTGTGTTTCTTTAAAAATGAACATATTTTCATTCATCTCACTGATTTGTAACAGTGGCGCGTATTTGTAGAACCAATATGTTTCAATTAATATGAATTTTAAAGTGAGTGTTTTCCTGTCCTCCATTCCCCATAAAAGATCATCACAGTGAACAGTTTGGTGCATGTACTTCCAAAATACTTACTTTGCAGAGAAAGTGTGATGCACGCCCATATGCTTTACGCGTGCGTGCGTGCACACACACACACACACACACACACAACTAGGTGTAATGAAAATAGGATCTTTCTGTTCATATTGTTCTGGAGCCCGGTGCTTCCTCCTAACAAAACCAAGGACATAAAAAAACTCCCTATATATGTAACCCATTCTTTTTAATGACCTCATGGAGTTCTTCTGTTGGCTATACCATAATTTATTTAACAGTCTATTAGGAAATCTGAGTTGTTCCAGCTCTTGCTCTTTTATGTTGCAATGACATTGCTGGCGCATGAATCTGGACACACCTCTTTGTTTATTTCTTTAGGCCCTGTGCTTGAGATGTGGGGTACTTTTTTCTTTAATAAGAAACAACTAAACTGAATTTCAACGCCCATAGTGTGTCCTAGCCCAACACGTATTCTGAATGAGAATGAAGGCTCGTTTGTTGGTAAGGGTGTGCATTACACCAGAGACCGGTCACTCCCCGAATATGGTGGGCTTGCAATTTGCCACTGATCTGTAATCTTGATTGTTGATGGAGTGGTTGCTGTGATTGGAAACACTGCCAGCCACAAATGCACAGAACAATGAGGAACATATGTAGGGAATGGTAAGCTCACCTATTTGATATGCACATGAAGCCAGCAGTATTCCCCAAGTGGCCTTCACTGTGTGGGCACAGCTGCAGGTCTGTATGAGGTTGCTTTTCCTGATATCATGAGTAACTAAAGCCAGGGACAGGCTTACAAACAATAGACTACAGAAAGCTGGGTCTGCCCTTTGCATAATTAACCTGCAATTCTGCATTTCAAGAAATGTGATTGTTTGAGGCAGTAGCAAGCATGTTCAGGATAAAATACATGTTTCCTTATTATTGGATCCACATTCTGCAAATATCATATCCTATCAAAAGCAAAGGAGCTTAGGGAGGAGGAGTTGGCTGATGAAAGGTCTTGGGAGAAAGAAATGATTCCAGAGTTATTTTTCTGTGTCTGTTGTTATACCCAGTCCCTAAGACAGTCCAAGAAGATAGGCTTTACTGAGATGTTTGGGAGGAATTGCACAGCACTTGGGGCTTGTTGTGTTATCTCGACAGGAGGCCTTGTGTGCAGATTTTGGAGAATAATTTCATTGCTCGTGGCACATCCAGCTTTATTAGCTGGGCCAGGATTTAGGCGCAGTTTGGTATCTCTGCCTAAACGGCTGACTCTCAGACACAGATGCCCTAGACTTCTCACTTTTGGCTTGTCAAGGATACAAGATTATGGTCTCATGCTGAATGCACATACCTGAACTTTGTTTTGAAACCAGCTGAGTCCATCCTACCTGTGATATTATGAAATACTTATTTGGTCTTCTTCCCAGTTTCTTGGCATAACAACTCCTAAAATTTTTAGAATCTTCAAGATTATGTGTCCTATGGAATGCTAATGAGTTCACGGATGGCTGGCAGCTCCTGGGTAGCTTCAGGATGAGGTTGGTCACCTGAAAGACCAAGGCAGAATTTAGAGGGTTGGGACTTGCAGCCCCACCCCCAGCCTCTGGCCAGGAGAGAGGAACTGAAAGTTAAGTTGATGTGCCCAGTGGTTTAATCAATTATGCCTACACAAGGAAGCCTCCATAAAACCCATAATGACAGGGTTCAAAAAGCTCCCGATACCTGAACACGTGGAGGGTGGTGCACCCCAGAGGGCATGGAAGCGCTGTACCCCCTTCTCCTGTGCCTTGCTCCGTGCATCCCTTCTTTTGTATCCTCTGTAATAATCCTTTATAATAAACCAGTCAATGTAAGTTAAGTGTATCCCTGAGTTCTATGAGCCACTCTAGTAAAATAATTGAACCCAAGGAGAGTGCATCATGGTGAACCCTAATTCCTAGCCGGTGGGTCAGAAGCACAGGTATAAAACACCCTGGGGCTTGGGGTTGGCCTTGGAAGTGGGGCAGTCTGGTGGGACTGAGCCCTCACCCTGTGGGATCTGACACCATCACTGGGTGGGTAGTGTCAGAATTGAACTGGGGGACACCCAGCTGCTGTCTGCTGAATTGCTTGCTTAGTGTGTGGGGAAAATCGCAATACATTTTGGTGTTCAGTGGCCACAGAAGTCTTCTGTCACGCCTACTGTTGAGTGAGAGAATAGGAAAGTAACTTGAGTTTGGTTTTATCATACCCACACACCACCTCGCCTTCATCGGCCTCTGTCCACTGCCCCTTTCTGCCCATTCACTAGCAAGGGAGGTGGGTACTGGCATGAAAAACTCCTTGGGGACACATTTAGGATGGTAGTCACAGTACATATTTCAGTGGCCTTTTAAAAGGGGGACGATTTTATGGCAAAGTAAAACAAAACTGTTAGCCCCCTTACTCCCTACTCTGCATCAAAACCAGAGTGATATAAGCTGATAGAAGTTGTTGGAGCTCAGGCCAGAAAGAATCAACCACAGTTGAGGAAATGTAGAAAAGGATATGTCAGTTTCTCCTTGGATCCTAAGCTTGATAATACTGGACTGGCTCATTTCAAAGGAAGGGCGTGTGTTGTGTGTGCGTGTGCTTGTCTGTGCACATGGCTATGTGTTGAGGAATTTTATTGTGGGCGAAAATATATTTGCACATTAGCTACTTTCCAGAAATAACTACTTTGATTTATTCCTCATCCAACCCCAGAGGGAAGCCCAGGTTATTAAATTTAGTTCCAAAGAAGGCATATGTTACTGAGTTAAAGAAAAAGCCTCAACCTAGTCATTAGTTTTGTTTGTTTTTTTCTTCTATAGAATAAAAATGGTTTGGGTAGATTTGTTGAGGAAGCCTTCTTTGAATTTCTCTGGGGCCCATTTTATATTGAGAAGTAGGCCCAGCACGGTGACTCACGCCGGTAACCCCAGCACTTTGGGAGGGCAAGGTGGGAGTGTCGCTTGGGCCTAGGAGTTTGAGACCAGTCTGGGCAACATAGTGAGGTACCCTGTCTCTACAAAAAATGAAATAAATTAGCTGGGCATGGTGGTGCACACCTGTAGTCCCAGGTACTCAGGAGGCTGAGGTGGAAGGATCGATTGAGGCTAGGAGGTTGAGGTTACAGTGAGCCTTAATCACACCACTGAACTCCAACCTGGGCAACAGAGTGAGACCCTGTCTCAATATATGTATTACACACACACACACACACACACACACACACACATACATGGAAGTCAATCAAGGGGGCATTTTTTTTCGCTGTCTTCTAGAGAGTAGAATCAGAGGGCATCCACAGTGAAAGATGGGTTGTTTCTGGGGCATTTCTAGCATGAACTTTTAGGGAGAAGGGCTTGAAGGAAGAGCAGATGCGTCCCCTTCCCTGGCCTCTACATATCTCTTGCTTCTGGTTCGAGACTCAGATGGGGACATGGTGTCTCATCTTCCTGTGAAGGCCTGGACTGGCTGCGAGGTGGGAAGTGGCCTTGGTGGGCACCGATGCCAGCCCTTTCCTTCCAGCGTAAGAATCCGCCCAACTGCATTCCTATCACAGCCCCGATGGTAGCCTTCCGCTCCTCCAGCTTCTGCTTGGTTACTTGAAACTTCCCTTTTCATGGTTTTGAAAACCAATTGTAAAATACATATATTGTTAATAACACTTCATGACTTTAAAATTAGTATGTACTCATTATTTAAAACTGGACAATTTTTTTTTTTTTTTTTTTTTGGACACAGGGTCTCACTCTGTCACCCAGGCTGGTGTACAATAGTGTGATTGCTGGTGTGATCTTGGCTTACTGCAGCCTCTGCCTCCTGGGTTCAAGTGATTCTCCTTCCTCAGCCTCCCAATTAGCTGGGACTACAGGCGTGCACCAATATGCCCAGCCAATTTGTGTAGGTGTTTTTTTGTTTTTTTTTTTTTTTGTAGAGACATGTTGGCCAGGCTGGTCTTGAACTCCTGACCTCAGGTCATCAACCTCCTCGGCCCCCCAATGTGCTGCATTACAGGCATGAGCCACCATGCCTGACCAAAAACTGGACAATTTTAATGTATGAAGAGTCACCCCTCATCCTACCACCCAGAGAATGGTTAGCTTTTGGAGATTTTTTTCTTTCCATTTCTTTTATGCATGTGCACAGATTTATATACATTTTATTTTTGAGACAGAGCCTTGCTTTGTCACGCAGCCTGGAATACAGTGGCGTGATCTCAGCTCACTGCAACCTCTGCCTCATGGGTACAAGTGATCCTCTTGCTTCAGCCTCCCCAGTAGCTGGCATTACAGACATGCAGCACCAGGCCCAGCTAATTTTTGTATTTTTAGTAGAGATGGTGTTTCACCATATTGGCCAGGCTGGTCTCGAACTCCTGGCCTCAAGTGATCCACACGCCTTGGCTTCCCAAAGTGCTGGGATTACAGTTGTGAGCCACAGCACCTGGCCAGGTTGATACACATTTTTATAAAGCTGAGTTAATGGTATGTGTTCTGTTGTGCATCCTGCTTTCTTCCCTACTTTCTAAAGTGAGCATTTCTTTGTTATTGAAAATCTTGATGTACTTCCTTTTAAGTGTCAATGTTGCATCTTATTGATGCACCGTTATTAACCATTCCCCTTAAATACTCAAGTATGGTTTTTTTTCCCTCCTATTATAACATAGCAGTGAAGAGCCTTGTACATTCTTGTCTGTCTGATTATTTCCTTTGGAAGAATATTTCTTAAAATGGAATTTCTAATCAGAAGTGTGAGACATATTACTAAATTGTCCTCGGAGATTATGACACTTTGTATTCCAACCAGCACTGGCTGTTTTTATTTTTAAAAATGAACAATTGAAGAGGCAAAATGGTATCATTACAACTTTTTTCACTTTTCAAATGGCTTAAGACATGACCCTAGAGATGTCACTGCAAATTGATTGTTTGGCTAATCAAGATTTTCCAGAATGTTTGTCTAACCAGAGTTTAGTTCACCTAACCATACCCTAACTTTTCTATCTCATTCATTACAATGTTATAAGAAACTCTTATCAAATGCCTTGTTAAAATCAAAATGTATCATCTGAGGCATTCTCCTGGTTTACTAGGTTAGAGAAGCCATCCCTACAGAAATGGAGTTAGGCCAGTTAGATTTATTCCTGGTGAACCTAGGTGAGCTGGACAAAATCTTTCATTTTGGAATTGTTAGAATAAATCTGCTGAGTAAGCCGTCTGATAATTTGAAGTAAGCCTTTCATCAGTCTTGCATTTCTAAGATCTGCTTACAAACACCAAGACCCATTTCCCAACTTCTAGAATAGTTTCCTATTTGCCCTGATTCTCTCTAAAGACTACAAGCAGTTTTTCCAAAACAACATGGAATGATCTTCCAGCATTTGGGATAATGTGGTTTAGGATCTGGATGTTGTCAGAAGGACCAGGTGTTTTTTTTTTTGGGGTCTGTTTTGTTGGACTTCTGTGTCCTCTTAATGAGTTTTATTTTCTGTTCCTTGCCCAGTTGAAAGGCCAGAAGTGGTGCTGTTCTGTCTTTTGTCTCATGTGAACATTGACCATTTTTCTTGGGTTGTAGTTAAGCTGAGAATTTTGTTCTGAATGGCACTTGGAAATAGTTTTCCCCTTTTTTTGCCTAATATCAAAAGGATAGTTATCAAGACTCAGCCATTTTGGACCTATATCTAATATACGTGTTGGTGCTATCCTTTTGATTGTGTCTTTGGCTAATTGATTATTGTCCTATGTTCCTCTTAAGTATCACTTCATCAGAGAGCTTTCCATGCCGTTACAGTGATCCATGGATGAGCATCCCATCTCTCCCTCCTGTCATTTTCCCAGCCGGTGTTTGTGGTTTCAGCCAGGACCCGAATGATTCCCAAGGCTAGGACAGGCCATTCCTATAGCCTTGCTCAGGATCCCGGGAGAGTGGGCAGTGGAGAGCCCTGTGGTGTTGGACTCACTGTCACACACTTTTCTGGAAATTGTAAAGTCCTTTCAACTTCCTGTCACAGCTGCTCCTCCCCTTCACTCCTCACAGCCCTCAGTGACAGCAGCGGGATTTGGGGATCTGGGACTGTTTTTTTGGCAACTGTCTTTTGCACATTTTGTATTTTTTGTATTTTTTCTGAAGGTTTTTCTTTTCTTAAAATTCTAAAATTTCTTTATAATATACTTTCTAAGGTTTCCTCCCCTTCTTCCCTTCCTCTCTCTCTAGTATGTAAGTGTATATACACACAAGCATGCACATAAACACATGCATGTATATATAGATGCATACATGATGTGAGCATGTACACTGTATAGATTTGCAGAGGAGTCAGGGGAAGTGAAAGGAGATGGAAGAGACATGACATAATCACCAAGAAGATGAGAGTTGATCCTAGTTATAGCTAATAGTCATGACTGACAAATAGTCTGTTACCATGGGAAAGAAAATGAGAAATATGGGAGAATACACTCCTGGAATTAATTGATAACTCTCTAGAAAACTATTTGTGGCTAGGCATTTTTGTAGGGACTTAGTTCCGTGGTTACAGCTTAGACTGTAACTTAGGATGATGGGAGATTTCATCTGTTCATCTGTCTTGAACAGCGTATGCTGAACCTTGCTGTTTTTTAGACATACTTAAGTTTTCATTATTAGGTTTTTGTAGTGAACACTTTAGGGAGTTGGTAAAAGACAAGGCTTGGAGGATGAACATTGACCATGTTTTTCTTAAAATATAATGGCCCAGTTAGGGCAAAAGCAGACATAGAAATTTTATGCTGCTTTGCCAATGGTTCTGTAAGAGGACCTGTCAGCCCACTGCATTACTGGGCTGGTTTCCCTGCTGGGTGTAAAGTAGCTTTCGCTCTGATTTTAGAAGTAGCTAATCTAGTCGGAGAGACTTTATTAATTATATAAAAGCTCATTTCACGTAGACTATTTGTCTAGCATAATTGTGGAGGGGATTTTAATTCAGCCCCTTCCTGAGAGACTTCTGGTGTGGAAGTCTCATGAAGTATGTGCATAATGGCATGTGCTTTATTCTTTCTACATGTTCTTTTGGTTATAGTGTTTGTAGGTTTTTCTTCGAAACCTCCGATTTATGGGGGTCTAGAGATGATTATTAGTGGTGCTGCAGGATGTGGAATTGTGTTGAATTTTGGTAGGACTTTTGTGGGGTTCATAGTCTGAGAGACTTCTGATGTGGAATACTAGTTTTCTTAAAATATTTTACTTACCTTGGGTGGTTGTATAACATTCTGTTGTCCTGCTAAATATGTCCTGAAGTGTACACTCCCTTTTCTTTTATTAAAAAGAGGGAAGAACTCCTTTCCTTCTCCCATCGGCTTCCCAAGAGCAAGCGTGAAATGCGAAGGTAAAAGTAGCCATGTGTTTGGACCTACCATGTGCTGAGCAAATCTAGCTTTGCACTGGCTCTGAAAGGGCTAGTGCCCAGCCCCATGGTTGGCATTAGAAGCAGCAACACCTGGGGCACACCCGAGGCCTGGCCTAAGCCGGTTCTCCAGCTGAGAGTTCTCTGTTCCCTCTGCTGAAATCCCTTCCAACAGGCTGATGAACAAGTTTGCTGTGTAAATGCCTGCAGCATTCCTGCCTTCTTGTTTGTAAACAGTTCTCCTTGTTGCCTTCCATCTAACTTATCTTAACCCAACTGCCCAGAAACATTCTGGAAAGCTTTTCTGGACTACTGGACACCCCCAGGTCTGGGAGATTGATGCGGGAGAGATGCCCTCAGGTCCAGCCAGGTGTCGGGCAGGCTTCTGAGGCTGTCTGGAGGGGGTTCCCACCATGCTCTTGGGAGTGTTGGATGGGGAAGAAGGCGGATTCTGTTTTTATTGGATTCTTCCCTAATTAAAAATTTGGAGGTCAAAGTTCCATTGAGTGGTTCCAAACTATAGTAAACTTGTCCCCTTAGCCCAGAGGGTAGTCTCAAAAGCAAAATATCTACTTCATTGGGCGCTATGTTCACACAACACGTACAATATCACAACAAAGGGGGCAGGTGCCCTTCCAGTGCTCCCCAGTGCTTTATTTTGTAGTTGAATTCCTGCAAAATGGGGGCTTCTTTAATCCAGAGGCGGTTGTGATACCCATCTGATGGAAAACACAATCTAATTGCAAATGATCAGAAATTCCAAGAAAGCTAAGGCTTGTCATTTAACGTGGTGCTGCTCAGACTCCAGGGGCCTCAGAATCTGCTGAGGGCTTGTTAAAGGGCATGCTGCCAGGCCCAGCCCAGAGTCTGTGATCAGGAGAGATGGGGTGAGGTCGAGAATTTGCAGTGCTCACAAGTTCCCAGGTGATGCAGATGTTGCAAGCCTGGGGAACCACACTCTGAGTGTCACTGATTTATCCTTTTGAAGACGGTGATTCTTATACTTCACTACACACAGGAATCACCTGGGGAGATTTTCAAACCTTTGCATTAAATTAAGACCACAGTGAGATACCATCTGATGCCAATCACAATAGCGATTATTAAAAAGTCAAGAAACAACAGACGTTGGCGAGGCCGTGGAGAAATAGAAACGCTTTTACACTGTTGGTAGGAATGTAGATTAGTTCAGCCATTGTGGAAGGCAACGTGGTGATTCCTCAAAGACCTAGAACCAGAAATACCATGTGGCACAGCAATCCCATTACTGGGTATATACCCAAAGACATAGAAATCATTCTATTATAAATATACATTCATATGTATGTTCATTTCAGCACTGTTCACAATAGCGAAGACATGGAATCAACCCAAATGCCCATCAATGATAGACTGGATAAAGAAAATGTCGTATGTATATACCATGGAATACTATGCAGCCATAAAAAGGAATGAGATCATGTCCTTTGCAGGGACATGGATGGAACTGGAAGCCATCACCCTCAGCAAACTGACATAGGAACAAAACCAAACACCACATGTTCTCACTTTAAGTGGGAGCTGAACAATGAGAACACATGGACACAGGGAGGGGAACAACACATACTGGGGTCTATGGAGGGGTGGAAGGAGGAAGGCATCAGGATAAATAGCGAATGCATGTGGGGCTTAATACCTAGGTGATGTGTTGATAGGTGTAGCAAACCACCATGGCACATGTTACCTATATAACAAACTTGCACTTCCTGCACCTGTATCCCAGAACTTAAAATTTAAATAACCCAAGCTCTCAGTTACAGCATTAGATATTATCAATAATTTCCCCTAGGCTGCTTCCCAGACCGATTACACCTGTATGACCGAGTGTGGGACCCAAGTGTTAAGCCACTAGGTAATTCCCATGTGTAACCAACTTTGACAACCATTGTTCTAAGAGTGCAGCTCACTTTTTAATGCAATTACATGTCAATCTGGGCTATTCAAATGCAGGCTGTAGTTCAGGAAGTCTGGGGAAGGTCCTGCGATTCTGAGATCCTGGGTTATACTGCTGGTCCAAGAACCACGCTAGGGGTTGCAAGGCTCTAAAATATTGGAGTAGAACAGGGTTTCTCAGTCTCGGCTCTGTGGACATTTTGGGCTGGGTAATTATTTGTTGTGTATTGTAGCATGTTTAGCAGCATCCCTGGTCTCTACCTACTAGATGCTTTCAACACTCCACCCACTTGGTTTTGACAACCAAAAATATCTACAGAAAGTGCCAAGTATCCCCTGTGGGAGGGAGTTTGGGGCTGAAGGTGGAGGGTGTGGGGGGTAAAAATCTCCCCAGATGAGAACCACTGGAGTGGTGTTACTAAGGCTGGGTTTCAGGACCCTTCCCACTTCATGTTTCTCTGTTTAATGGAAGCTTTCTTTCTTTGTCCAGGAGAAAAACCATTTATCCACCTCTAGACTGATCCTAAATGCCTGGAAGAGGCCTCATCACAATCAGAGTAATTCCTACCAAGATGAATTAGATATCAGCTCCTTTGCTGAGAAAAGTGGTGGAATGATGGCAGTGAGCAGTTGAGGGGGGATTGGGGGAGAGACAGGAGTGCTTTTCTAGGTTTTGTCAGTAATGGATTTTGAAAGACATCAGTAATAGCTTTTTAAGCATTTTTTCTAAATGAAATTTGGCTTATCCTCGTTTCCAGTCACCTCTGAGTTTTAAAAGCAACAAAACAACTGATTACTATACCCCACTTCTTTCCCGTTACATGAGGTTTTTGGCATGTGACCTTTTAACAAGCCCATGAATAATTCCCTTAATTGACTGGCTGGTGATGTTTTATTCTGTGATGTTGTCGCAGTTCAGTGATAGCACATAGATGCTCCGACCCCACCTGCAGACCCACCCCAGACTATTAAATCAGTGAAGGTTGCAAATTGCATGTCTTTTTTACTGTTTTGAACTGGAAGCCCTTTTTACACAAAGCATGTTCATGGTTAATAAAATTACTGTGTACACACATCAGTCTTGTCTGCAAGACCCTAATTCTCTAATTTGGTTGAACCACCTCTGGCATTAATGGGGCAGATTGAATATGGAGTTGTGATTACCGGCACCTCATTATATAAGTGCTGTTTGGGGCTGTGTGGTTCTATCCCATCTGTCAGAAATCCAGCAGGCTGGTAATTAGGAAGGGAATGGGCATCGCCACGGCTGCTCAAAGCCACATGGTGTTTTTCTTTCAACATGCAAGGGATTCTATCCTTTTTCCCACCTTGTTGAAAATCAGCATGTGATTTTAATTCAAGATCATTGGGCAGACAAATGAGAGAAAAATGGGGTACTTGTAACAGTAGGGAGAATTGGGATGAGCCTTAGATATACCCATAGAGTAATCATGGCGGGAATAATAAATGACTTTTCTCTTTACTGTTCCTACGGTCATTTGCCCTGTGTGGCTACCTGTCCTTACAAGGCTGCTTCTGTTGTGGGCGAAATGAAGGCCACGGTTGGTGAAGCCACCGTGGGATCTGTGGCCTCTAACACAAGCAACGTCGCTTATTTACAAATGTACCCTCCTAATTTCTGGTGGTGGGACTTTTGGGGAGCAAATTATCCATTCCACGAATCCACAGGCCTTAAAGTGCTGGCACTTCGGATGCCATCTGTGCCAAGATGGTTTAGTCTCTGGGACTAACCTGCTCAGTTCACCTTTGAGGTGCTCTCTTAGCAGCTGACTTCTCTCAAATGAAGGGAAGCACATTCAAACACCTTCCTTCTCTGCGATGAATTCAGCCAGCGTGTTTTGTGCTGTTTTCTTTCCTCTTGAGGGAAATCGGATAGTGGGCAGTGCCAGTCTCTCCCTCTTGTGGAAAACAAGCCCCTAGTTGGTCTGGCAGTAATTGCGCCTGGGCAGACAAAGGCTGTCACAGTGACTGTCCTGTTCTTAGACTTCTGGGTGCTCTAGAGCCATCAGTGGAGCTTATAAAGTCTCCCGAGTCTAAGCCCACCCCCTCTAGAAATTCTCCACGGATCTAGGATAGGGCGGTATAACAGGTGCCTCAGGGCATGCTTCGGAGGAAGAGTCAGAAGGAGATGAGAAACAAGATGGGAGTGTCTGGAGTGGAAGCTTTGAGCCACATGGGCAGACAGTCCATAGCTCAGCTTGGCAACCTTACATGTTTCTGATACCCTTTGAACTTGGGCTTCCTCAACTGCTTAAATATCTGTCTTCTCAAACAGGTATGAGGAGTGATGGGAGATAGTGTCGACAGAGTGTCTCCCCAGGGCCTGCCTCCTAGGAGGGGTTATGCAGGTGCAGCTCTGTATCTGACATGGCCCCGATGCTGGGATTATAGGATGCTCTTCCGCGAAGTTGATGTTCACCCTGTGTGCACAGAGGCTGTGGTGGCCTGTCTGTGAATTCACCATTGCTCCTTCAAAACCCTTCCTGTTGGCTGGCAGTCCACATGTTACCCGATTTGGTTCTGTTGGCTTTGTGGATTGGCCCCAGTTGATGGCCTTGGGACTCTTATCCCTGGTACCACCAAGTCAAAGCCACACCCTAAAATGACTTAGAGCAGGGTTTCCCAAAATTAGCATGGTTGACGTTTAGGACCAGATAATTCTTTGTTGTCAGGAGGCTCTCCTGTGCATTGCAGCATCCCTGACCTCTACTCACCAGAGGCCAGTAGCACCCCTGCCCAAATTATGACAATGGAAAATGCCTCTAGACATTGCTAAATGACCCCTTGTTCTCTAGGGTGCAAAACTGCCCCTGGTTGAGAGCCACTGACATAGAGCCATGCCTAAGCCTTAGAAAAAATGTTCCCGGCCGGGCATGGTGGCTGATGCCTGCAATCCCAGCACTTTGGGAGGCCAAGGTGGGTGGATCACGAGGTCAAGAGATCAAGACCATCCTGGCTAACTCGGTGAAACCCCATCTTTACTAAAGGTACAAAAAATAACTGAGTGTGGTGGCGCGTGCCTGTAGTCCCAGCTACTCGGGAGGCTGAGGCAGGAGAATTGCCTGAACTTGGAGGGTGGAGGATGCAGTGAGCCGAGATTGCTCCACTGCACTCCAGCCTGGGTGACAGAGCGAGACTGCCTCTCAAAAAAGAAAAAGTTCCCAAGGCCCTTGCTTCATAAGGAACACCTGGAGAGCTTTGTCAAAACAAAAACTAACACCTTCCTGGACCCTAATGCAAGACTGTGGAAGAAGAAAACTTCAAGCGGGAGCCCAGGAATCGGAATCCTTTATGAGCCTCACAGAAGCCTCCGATCAGCAGCCAGTTTGGGGATCGAGACTTACCCTGGCATGATCCCCTTGCCAGTAGCTTTGGGTGAACTTGGCTGCTACAATCTCATGCTAAAGATGAGTTTAATATCTGCCCATGCTGCGTCAGAGGTTAGTAGTGGGGAAGTCAGTTTGTAGACAAGAACACATTTTGGACCTTATGGGGTGAGCTACAGACCCTGTCATAGGAAGATGGCAGTGTAAACAAGAAGTGTTTATTTGAATCAGTTACATGTATGCATCATCTAAAAAGGTCGCATGCATAAAACTGTGTCAGGCACTGTGCTAATAAGACCCGCATGTGAGTTAACTCACAACAGTAGTACTACAGTCGTACAGACAATGAAATCATGGCATAGAGAAGTGACATAGCTTTCCTGAGGTCATACCCTGCTAGGTTGCTGGTGCTGTAAGTAGCCAGTCACCGGTTCCGGGGACTATGCTTTATGGAGTACTCTACTGCCTTTTCTCATAGCAAGCATGAAGGCACAACCAGAATTCCTACTGTTATTGCCAGACATTAGGGCATTGCAGTGGACTTCAAGGAAATGTTCATGCGTGATAATTCCTCATTAGAGGTGTCTATACCATTAATGGACAAATCAGTCATTTTTAGGACACTGATTTGATTCTCTGTTTGGGGGAATGTGTGGACAAACATTCAGAGTGACAGGTTGTCTTATTATAAGGGCCCCTCCCTCTCTTGCTTCTGTAAGGTGGTAGTATGTAGAGTTACATAAATGAGAATGAGGTTTTCTTCCTCCACGCCCCTTCATCTTTATATTGGCATGAGAACTCAGGTGATGTGAACTGTCTTTGTCTCTTTATACATCTGGCCCGTAATCACCCACACTTGCCTCCCTCCCCCACATTCACCTGCTCATCCTTCAGAAGATGTTTGTGTGGGGAATTTTTTTTTTTTTTTTTGGGACGAGGTCTCGCTCTGTTGCCCAGGCTCGAGTACAGTGGCACAGTCTTGGCTCACTGCAGCCTCTGCCTCCGGGTTCAGGTGATTCTTGTGCCTCAGCATCGCGAGTAGCTGAGACTACAGGTGTACAACACCATGCCCGGTGAATTTTTGTATTTTTAGTAGAGATGGGTTTTTACTTTGTTGGCCAGGCTGGTCTTGAACTCCTCCTGACCTTAGGTGATCTGCCTGCCTTGGCTTCCCAAAGTGCTGGGATTACAGGCGTGAGCCTGGCCTCATTTGTGTTTTAAAGTTTGCTCACATCCCCAATGCCACCTTTGTCCACTGTGCTCATCTGAGGCTGACACAAACCTCAGGACAGGCTTATCAAGGCTGCCTTGTATGGAGCTGTGGAAGGTTTTAAAGACTGCCCCAAGAGAGGGGGACGTCAACAGAGTTCATGGCAAAATATGTAGTGATTTGAAGGAGGGAAGTCTTGCTTTTGGGGCCTCTCTAATCTGATTTATTTGGCTTGGTCTAGTGATAGCCTTGCTTTTAGGTCTATGAGTATCTTAAATGGTAACGTGGAATTGTGGGCTACTACAACACTTGTGCCAAGGACTGTCACTTTTGGTTGGACATTTGAGTCTAGGAGAATGTCCTGATCCTGGGGTCCTGGATAGATTTAATTTGCAAAGCCAGGAGAATGCTGAAGTCCTGGGTCTGCACTCGGTTTGTTCACATTGATGTTTGTGGTTAGACTCTGAGTTTGTCTGTGTTATCTCCCAATTGTCTTGCTTTCTTTTGATTTTGACAATATAATATAACTGTCCTTGCTCTAAGTTCTTCCTGGAACGCCCCCTGCTTGGGACTGGGGCCTGAGACAAGGAAGGCCACAGATTGGACAGTGATTCCCGGCATGATCTAGGAAGCAGGGGTGAAGTACGGGGCGAGTTAGACAGGAAAAGAGGAAAAGTCAACTGAGGTGAGAGATCGTGGTCACTTCTGTAGGCAGAGGTGGCTGAATTCTGCCTCTGAGAAGTCTATACCCTGCCACCCTCACAGGTGCTGAATTGAGACCGTACTAGAAAGTACAGGGTGTTGGAAGGAAATCTGAGTTGGCCAGGAAGATGTGATGTGGCACCAGAAGTCTTTTATGTGACCCCCAGTAGTTAAAGGGCCATCCTCCCTGCCTGTCTTGACTCTGAGATGGCCTTGTATTTAGTAAGCACTGTGGCACGTTACATTTAGGTTCCTTAATCTCCCATTCCTAAGACAGGCAGGGTGATACTGGGCGTGGAAGCACCAGCCCTTATCTCTTGAGGTGGTGTGCTTGTGATGAGTGGACCAAACCAATAGCCTATTTATGGGCAGATCTGTATTTTGTAGGGAAGCCAGCATTTTGTGAATCTGATAACACGTTTCAGTGTAACGTGATATTCCAGAATTTTCAGAAACTCGCCCCTCTAGGTGAAAGCTCTAAGATGAACCATTAATGTGTTTTCCCCAAGTTACCATATAGTGAGGCTCTATACACTAGAGTATTCTTCACATAGTTCAGTATCATTGTTCTGTTTAGAAGACCAGCTTCCCAATGCAATGGATGAATAACATTTTCTTTTAAAATGTTCTCATTCTGCTTTCTGTATTATCCTTTTTCTCTTTGGGAAATGTCAGCCTTTCAAAATAGTAGAGTGTATAGGTCACAGAGAAGTTGCAGAAATAAGTAAGATCAGCCAAAAACATGGTGCATTTTTTTTTTCCGTCTGACAACTCTGTAGTGATATATGAAAGGAAGCCCTCAATTTGCAGATCACTTAGTGGGAAACTCATACTTTTTCTCCTAACTTGCCAGTGGGTAAATAATACCTACTATTCAGTTCTTACGTTTTGGTTATGCAAATAAATCTGAGCCTTGAACCTATTGATTTAAAATAAAAATCTTTAATGAGCCAGAATTCCTATTGCTCCATCTAGATTGGAGTTTTAGTATGCCAGGATCTTGGCAGTTAAGTCAGAGTGGCTAACTTTCAACATGAGGAAGCTGAGGTCTACACATATTTTCCTATTTTTCTCCAAGTTGGTGACAAGGACTCCTGGGCTCTGCTTCCAGCGTAGTGACTCCAGCAATACTGCTATTCCAGTTAGAAAAAAATAAACACAAAACTGTGTGTGAAAATTTTGTGTATGTGTTTAGGTTGATAAACACCTAGATAAAGAAAATTCCAGCTTGTCTATGTTGCAAGCCTCAAATTTGGCTGTGAGTCCCAGTTCAGTTGACAGCTTCATAACACTGGGTAGCTCATAGACTGTCCCCAGATTGTCTCCAGCTCTCTATTTCTCCCTAACTGACCCTCTCCCCATCAACCTTCTGACTTGTCAGAGGGGAGAGGTAGTGTATACTCCATTTGGCAGCATCAGTGAAAAGCATGTGAGAAGTCCACGAGAGTTCTCTGTAAGCCTCGCATGCTTACCCACATGCCATGGGGTGTTTGCCTCAGGGAATTCATGTCCTCGGGACTCGACTAGCTTGACCAGCTGTGGAAGCTTGATCAACTTCCCAAAGAGCATGATATAGGGGGTTTTACCAGAGGTCCCAGTGATGGAAGATGATGCCACGGGATAAGATTAGAAATGTTATTTTTTGTGGGGAGGGGGGTGGGTGGGGGTAAAGCAAGTCAGCATGATAAGCAGTTGTGAAGTTACAAACTTATGACAGAAAAATCCATGTAAACAAATCCACTAAACACATGACCATTAATTACAGCTCACAACCTCCCATCACGTTTGCCTCTGTTCTCTAATTTAGGGTGCTTGGTAAATCTCTAGTCTAGAGTAGCATTTTAGTTTTGCAGTCCTAGGCTGTAGATAGAGCTTGGCCTCTCTGCCACTCACCAGGGAGCCTTACCTTTCATATGTGTGTGTGTGTGTATATATACACATACACATATACACATATATATACACACACATATGCGCGCGTGTGTGTGTATGTATATATATATATACACATTTTTTTTTTTTTTGGAGACAGAGTCTCGCTTTTTTGCCCAGGCTGGAGTGCAGTGGCGCAATCTTAGCTCACTGCAACCTCCGCCTCATGGGTTCAAGTGATTCTCCTGTCTCAGCCTCCTGAGTAGCTGGGATTACAGGTGCCCACCACCATTCCTGACTAATCTTTGTACTTTTAGTAGAGATGGGCTTTCACCATGTTGGCCAAGTTGGTCTCGAACTACTGACCTCAGGTGATCCGCCCGCTTTGGCCTCCCAAAGTGCTGAGATTACAGGCCTGAGCCACTGTGCCCAGCCTGAGCCACTGCACATGGCCCATATTTTATATATATGCTTGATATCATCTTGGATGACCTGTGCCTACCCATCTTATTTATGTTTGCCACAGTTTTGGGAGGGAAGTGGTCTTTTTATCATTCCCATTTTTCTTCTAAGGAAACTGAACCTTGGAGAAGGAGCAATGAACAGTTGAGCTTGGGTGGCAGCTTTCTATGTTGCCCCAGAAGCAGTGCAGAAACTCACCAACACCACACCTTGTACACCTGAGTCCCAGTGCCCCACAGGACACGCAGTACACGCTCATGAAAACATGGTTGATTTACACGTCAAGTCTGAAACTTGATAGAGACCCGCATTTCATGTCTTGTGAAGATACAAATACAGGTCAATGTTAGAAGTGATGTAGCTGGAGAAGACATTTCTAGAAATTTTGTTTCTGTTATAAAAGTACAGCACAGAAAAGTAGAAGGGAACAAAGTCTGTCTTCTTACTATTATTACTTTACCGTGTGTTTCCTTCCAAAAATCTCCCCCCTGGGTTTAGATTTATTTTATGTATTTCTAATCTGCACATGTATATTTTATATCCTGTTTTCATTTATCTTTTGGATACTTTTTTTGATCAACAAAAAAAAATTTTAATGGCATCTGATAGTCAACTGAATTGATGTATCACAGTTACTTAAACACTCCCTTTGTGGCACATTTAAATTTCCCACTTTTAAATATAAATAACACTGCTGTGAACATTCTGCGAAAAGTCTTTTCTTTAGGGATTGATTCCCAGAAGTGGATCAAAGTGAATGAATAATTTAAGTCAGTTACTTGAACTACTATAATCAAGGTTAGAAACACTGTAAAATAGGTTCCTAAGGAAATGATGGAGTCTTTTTATAGGAATCAAGATAAAGAAAAGATTTAATTAACCATGTCATGCTGAGAAGCCTGTGTTCGGAAGGTGCTGAGCTCCTTCCACAGAGACAGAGCAGAAGAGTGGTTGGATGCTTCAGACCCGGTTTGAGAGTTCAGAGACCACAGGGGCTTCCGTTCTTGTCTTTTTGATTCAGTAAGATTATTTACTCAAGAGGTGGTTTTCTGTACATCCTGTGTCAGTGGGATTGCCTGGTTTTCAGGATGGACTAAAGCTTGAGGCAACTTGTCTGTCATCAGACAGGCAACTCCTTCCCCTGGTTCCAAGTACCAGGTGGCTGAGACAGCCTTTTGCTGCCACTGCCATAAGATGAATCCCTTTCAAGAACCTTGTATCTGTCAGCTTTGCTGCAATAGCAGCACCCAAAGTCTCAGTGACTTATGCCACAAACATGCATTTCTTCATTATTTCCATGTAAACCAAGGTTTGCTGGTGGCCTTTTCCACATGAGTTCTCATTCCAGGTTTTAGGCAGAATGAATAGCTCCTCTCCTAGGACCACTGGGCAGAAGTGAGGCCAAACCAACTGTGCACATGGAAAGTTTCTGTGCAGGTACAGTGATGTCATCTCCACTCACTGTTTACTAGAGCCAGTCACACGGCCAAGCCACATAGTGGGCAGGATGTATACGTCCCCTACACAAAGGTGCTGTCAATCACACAGCAAAGGTCGGGGTGTGAGGTTGAGAGCAATTGATGTGAGCAATGATACACACTTCTGCAGGCCTACTGGGAATTGGCCTCCTTGTTTTCTTTTGATGACCACCCATCCCCTTGTTTACCGTAGCACAGAAGCCTCAGAATATGGTTCTGTGCATGAACTGAATTGACCATGTGGCCCAGGATGGCTTTCAATGCATGGGCCATGGGTTGGACAAGCTTGGTCAAAGTAGTTCGTGCACAGAGCCCAACACAAATTTGTAAACTTTCTTGAAATACTATGAGATTTATGCACAGACCTCTTTTTTTTTTTTTTTTTTTTTAATTTAAGCTCATCAGTATCATTAGTGTTAGTGTATTTTATATGTGGCCCAAGACAATTATTTTTCTTCCATTGTAGCCCAGGGAAGCCAAAAGATTGGACAACCTCGACTTTGACCCTAGCATGAGAGAATCTCTGATTTAACACAGTATATGGCCAACGTGGTCTTGGGCCTCTTCATCCTTGTGGCGGGTGGTATTTTCTGAAGATGATCACAACCATATCCTCCCTCCACATGTTGTTCTACGATGCTTCCTTGTCACTCCTCCATCAAGAGGTGGCGTCTTGTCCCCCTCTTCTTTAACCTCAGCAAGCCTATGGCTCACTTAAGGACTGCAGACTGCCCTGGAAGGATGTGGCATGCTTCCAAGGCCTTGCAGCTTCTGCCTGGTTTCAGTTGAGCGCTGGCTCGGGGAAGCCAGCTCCCCCTACAGGAAGCCTGGCTACACCCAGGGGTGTTGGTTCAGCACTCTGGTTGACAGTCTCAGCTGAGTGTAGCCTTCCAGCCATCCCTGGTCTTGGCTTTCAGTCCTTGTTATCATTCCTCTTGGATTGAAAGTCCAGGGAGAGAGTCTGATGGGCCCAGCTTGTGTCAGGGGCCTGGGTTCCAGCAGGGGTGCAGTGACTGTCAGTCCTCCCCTTGGTGACAGTGGAGCCTGGAGGAAGCATTGAGGCCCGTTACCTATAAAGAGGGGATGAATGCAGGTCAGGCCCTGCAAGTGTGCAGCACAGACGGTGCCTGAGTCAGCGTTGGAAAATGCAGATGTAATCATCTTTCTTCATCATTTTCAAAGTTGTCAGGGGCTCTGCGTGGTTCTTCACAAGAACGTTTATACAGCTTACCTTATTAGAACGTGAGACTCCACAGGGATGGGTCTCACTCTCCCTCCTACTCAGCTTCCCAGCTGGATCCCTCGTGGAAACTTCACTCCAGTTTTTCTAGGGCATTTGTAATGTCTTGGGGGGAAAAAATCTCCTCCACTTCGAAAGATTTTAGTGTAATCCTTGTGCTGATGATTCTTGAGTCAAGTTTGAATCTAAACTCCTATTCCAACTCTCTTCTCAACACCGCCACTTGGATGTCTAACACACACGTCCCACACTTACTGCATCCGCAGCTGCACTCCTGATCTTTTCTGCCCCCGGACCTGCTTCTCCTACAGTCTTCCCTGTCTCCGGAAATGGCAACTCTATCCTTTGCTTTCCTCAGGTTCAAAGCTTCAAATCATTCTTAGCTCCTTTGTTTCCTACCATACATTAACAAGACTTGTCAGCTGTGCCTTCAGAATATATCCCTGAACAGACTAAAACTCAGAATCAGAAAATGTCCAGAGACTCACGCTTCAGTGCTGTATCCTGATCCATGTCATCATTTGCCGCATCCTTACCTGCCTGGATATCCATGACATCATTTGCCACATCCTCACCTGGCCTGGATATCCGTGACATCATTTGCCACACCCTCACCTGCCTCAATATCTGTGACATTTGCCACATCCTCACCTGCCTTGATACCCATGACATCATTTGCCAATCCTCTCCTGGCCTGGATAGCCATGACATCACTTGACATGTCCTCAGATGGCTTGGATATCCATGACATCATTTGCCACCTCCTTACCTAACCTGGATATCCACGATATCACTTGCCGTGTCCTCACCTGGCCTGGATATCCATGACATCATTTGCCACTTCCTCACCTGGCCTGGATAGCCATGACATTGTTTGTCATACCCTCACCTGCCCTGGATATCGCCACAGCCTGCACACTGCTCTCCCCGTTTCTGCCCTTGGTGACCAGTGGTCCTGTTAAAACATGCCACATCATGTTTCCAAGTTCATGCACCCTGTGGCCTCCCATGTTTGTAAATGCCTAAATCCTGACAACAGCTCTAAGACCTTATATGAGCCACCTTCACCATTCTCCCTCTTTCTCACTCCCCTTTGGAGTTGAGAGGGTTCCACCTTGGAGCCTGAAGCTTCATCCCCCCTGTACCTGCATAGCTTGCTCCCTAGAACAGTGCCTGGCACCCGGCAGGTGTGCAGTGGAAATGTGTGGGATGCATGAATTCTGGCGTGCCTTTGGACTTGCCTTCCCTCTTCCCGGAACATACTTTTCACTCCTCTTTATCAAGTTAATTTCTTTGGTTTGTTCAAAGTCAGCTCAATTCTCAGCTTCTCTAGGAATATTTTTTTCTGAGACGGAGCATTGCTCTGTTGCCCAGGCTAGAGTACAGTGGTGTGATCTCAGCTCACAGCAACCTCCACCTCCAGGGTTCAAGCAATTCTCATGCCTCAGTCTCCTGAGTAGCTGGGATTACAGATGCACGCCACCATGCCTGGTTAATTTTTGTAGTTTTGTTAGAGATGGGGTTTTACCATGCTGGCCAGGCTGGTCTCGAGCTCCTGACCTCAGGTGATCTGCCCACCTTGGCCTCCCAAAGCGCTGGGATTACAGGCATGAGACACTGCGCCTGGGCCTCTAGAAATATTTGTGTGTGATTTAATTGCCCCCTTTCTCTACTTGGAGGAAAGGGGCCATGTTGTGTCCTCGTAGCTAATGAACAGCAGGTTTCTTTGCACATGGTAGACATTCAGTGTTTCTTCATGTTTCATAGGTCATATCTGCGCACACACAACTACAAAAACCATGATCAGCTTCTCTAGGAATATTTTTTCCCAAAGCCTCTATTCCCCATCCGTGTTCAGCAAAAGCTGTTGTCACTCTCTTTGGGTATCTGCCTGGATATATTCCATGCATAGACAAGCAGTTGTACCGTCAGCAGTTATTTAAGAAAAAATTGGAATTGGTGCAGCTAATTGCCCTGACATTGAAAATACTTGCATGGTTTACTTGAAATAACCAGTTGGCTAACGTAGCAAGATTTTTAGATGTTCATATTCTCCTGAGAAGCAGGTTTACCCTGAGAGTACCTTTAAAATCTTTCCAAAAACCACTGGTTCCCTTATTCCCTCAGCAGCTGGAATGCACTGAATTCTGGCCAGTCTGCCTTGGATCTCATGGGAGCCTGCAAGACCCGTGTTCCCTATACTGCCACTTCTCCCAGCTTGTTCTAGAATCACCTCTTCCAGCATCCCTGCAGGTGCCTTCTCCTAGTCTTCCCGCTTCCACCCATGTCCCTCTTTGTTCTTTTCTCAAAAGAGCAGCCAGAGTGATTCTTTTTGAATGTGAGTCAGGTTCTGTCATTTCTTTGTGGAGTCCTCCAGTGGTGCCCTGCCATCCTTAGTGGAAAAACACAAGTCCTTATGGTGACAGCAAGGCCCCTGGGTTCCAGCCATGCCAGCCTCATCACCGTAGGTTGAGCATGCTGGGTTCCCTCCTGCCAGGAGCCTTCGCACTCAGTGTCCCTCTGCCTGGAGTGCTCATCCCCAGGTGGCTGCAGAGCTGACTCTCCCATCTGGTAGCTTTTTGTTCAGATGTACCCTCATTAGAGAGAAGTGTGAGTGCTGGATATAAAGAAACCTCCCCCTGCCCCCGCCTTATTCTCCCCCTTTTTTGTGCTTTGTTTCTGTATATAATGTACTTACTTGTTCATTGCCTATCCCCATGTGAGCGCCACAAGAGCAGGCAATTGCTGTCCTGTTCATGCCAAATTCTTGCCCTAGAACACAAGAGTCAGTGTTTTGCTGATTAATTGGAAGACCTTGGGCCACGAGTCTCCGCATGCATTCCCTGTGCAGTGTATATTGGAAGCAGAGATCTCGGGTAGGGTTTGGCAACATTTAGATGGGCTGTTCCCTGTTTCCATTCCCCTCCACCCTGGAAATGTGAGACCTGGAAACCCCAAGAAAAAGGCCTTGGGAGCGTAGGCTGGGGAGAGGCCTCTCAGGCTCAGGTCAGTGTATCTCACTGTCCAGACCTTCCTTAAGCTTGGCAAGCCCCAAACAGACTCACTACCAGCTCCTCACTGCCTGTTCTTGGATGCGCCACCACCTCTTCCTTTGTGGCCAGTCTCAAAATTGGGGTTGTCCTTGTGCCCTTCTCCTCCTCTGCCTGTGTCCAGTCAGTCACCGAGTTCTGCCAGTTCGATCTGCTTGGTGTCTTTCCGTCTTGATTCTTCTCAGCTGTCGTGGCCCGTGTGTAGAGTCATCAGTTTGTTTTCATGGCCACTGACATTGTCTTCCAGGCTATTCCCCTCCCTCTAGTTCCTTTCCCTTCAACCCTCCAACCCCAGCTGCAGTCAGGAGGGTCTTTGCAAAGCCCAGATCACATCATGGGTCTCCTTTGCTTAAAATGCTGCAGCAACTTCCTGTCACCACAAGGGTTTCCCCAACCTCAGACCTGTGTGTTCCAACTTAGTGATCCTGCCCTATCTGTGTACTATCTATCCTATCCTCTTATGAACTTAATACTTACCTAAATATATTCATTTTTTCCCTAAGCAACAATATCTTTGCAGTCATGGAGTGATCATTGTTTTCTAAGGTACATTAAAATATGTAACTATTAAATACAACAGGTGTTGGTTCGTGTGCCGTCTAAGAGCTCTTGTGTGTACCATGGGTGATGCACCCGCCATCTTGAGGGAGCTTCCAGGACACACAGGGCCTTTCTTTGTGGCCATTGCATTGCTGCTCCCCTGGGACCAAATGCTCCAGGAATAGCATCTCCATTTTGAATTCCTGCTGAAACAGGGCCCCACAGTGCTGTGTCTTTATGCTTTTCTCCATAAAGTTTCCTCTGTCTGGAGTAACCTCCAAAGCCTTCTAGTTTCTCTGCTTCATGATTCCCGTCCATTGTACACCCAGCTTAGATGTCACACTACAGAGCCATCTTTTCTTCCTGTTTCGTCCCACCAGGTTGTGTTTTATCACTCTGAGTTCTTTCTTCATTTTATTCCTTGTCCATTGCCTGTTTTCACATTCACAAGTGATGGACTGTCCTGTAGTGATTTCCAGGTTTTCTATCCTAGATTCGTGCTCTCTGGAGCCTGGGTATAGATTTTGTTTGCCTTAGCCTCAGGGCTTGACACGTAGAACTTAAAATGCGAGTGACTGAATTTTCAAGTCCCTTTCTAAAATTCGGATACTCTGGTGAAGCAGTCGCTGTGGCTGCAGATAGGTTGATGTTAGATGAAAACGAGAGTGAGACTGGCATGTAGACCTGGGGTTTAGCGGGCTCTCTGGAGGGAAGGAAATGGCGCATTGATTGGTGGAGGTACCAAAGGCCTGATGTGCCTTCACATAGGTTCCTAGAGCAGTCCCTGTTAGCCCACATAAATTGACCCCATCTTGAGGAGTGGCTTGGGCGACAGCCCCTTTGGTGAGCCTGTGTATTTTCAGCCCAACCTTTAGAGCTGCACTGTCCAGTATGATAGTCACCAGCTACATGTGGTCATTTGATTTTTAATTAAAATAAATTAAAATTTCATTTCTTCAGTTGCAGTAACCACATTTGCAATACTCAATAGATACCCGTGGTGAGTGGCTACCACATAGAATAGCATCCATCATCGCAGAAAATGCCCTGGGTCTGCTCTAGAGACTAATTGTTTAACAGGTTCCTCATGTTGACTTTTGTCCCTAAAGTAGATGCCAGAAGTAAAGTCCTATCTAAGTGGGATTTCAGTTGGTCGGGTTCTGTTCAACTTGTGTATTATTACAGATGTAAACCAATGGTCATTTGTTGAGGAAGGAGAGGTTTTAATGGTCAGAACTTGAGGAAGTGGAGGCTGTCACCATGGAGAGGGTAGGGAGTGCTTGCGTGGAGAGCTGTGGTCTGAGTGACTGTCCCTGGTCCAAGTCAATCTCACCCGCTCCAGAAACACAGCAGGTAGATGAAGCTGAAGATAGAGGAGAGAGATGGGAAATGGATGGAGAGAGGGGTTGAGGGGCTGGAGCTCAGGAGAGTTGAGGGGAGGAATGAGGTGAAGATGAGCACAAACATGAAGGGAAGTGGGGGAGTTCCAGAAGGAGGAGAGGAGGGAGGCATTGATAGTGACGGATTGAGGGAAGGGTGGAGTCTTAACCAGATGCTGCCGGTTTGGCTTCTCCATGATAGAGAGGAGAGAATGGTTCACAGTCATTCCTTGCTCACTTTCTCCTTTTATCCTGCCTCCAAGATGAGCTTCCTTTGTGGCTTTGTTTGAAATGTCAGAACACACAGAGAGAAAGAGGGCTTAGCTGGAGCAAACCAGCACTAGGAATTGTGCAGCCGTAAGTACTGTGTTATATGCTCACACCACTTAACTCTTGTATTTTTCATTATTTGCTTCACATGTGAGCACTGTCTCAGATGACAAATGCTTTGGAGACCAGAGTCAAAGATGATAAATAAAACAATTACACGTTAAACTGTGGGCTGAATTGGTTAATCACCAGGGCTACTTTGTGTTTAGATCTTGTTGTAAATTAGAGGGTGATTGGAGAAGTTTCTCTTGTTTGGCTTTTTTGATCTGATAGGAAGCAACCTCGAATTCGTAGGCTAGGACTCAGGCTATTTTAATGTGAGCCACAGGCCTTTAAACCTACAATTGACAAGGGGCCAAGCTTTCTATCTGACATCATTTTGTGTATGAGTGTCTGTCAGTAGGTTTTGCCCTTATAATTTCAGAATTAAAAACTGATGCCTCTAGAGATTTATAATACTGTGCACAGTTAACAATTTGGAGCCTTTAGCAGAAGAGAAAAAAAGGAGGCTTTAACTACCTTTAATCATTTCTTTGAAGTGACTTGTTAACCATTGCTTCCTTTCGGACATTGTGTGTCTTTGTGTGTGTGTGTGTGTGTGTGTGTGAGAGAGAGAGAGAGAGAGGGTCTCTCTCTGTCACCCAGACTGGAGTACAGTGGCACGATCATGGCTTACTACAGTCACAACCTCCTGGGCTCAAGTAGTCCTCCTGCCTCAGCCTCCTGAATAGCTGGGACTACAGGCACACACCACCATGCCCAGCTAATTTATTTTTTTGTGGAGGTGGGGTCTTTGTATTGCCCAGGCTGGTCTCAAACTCCTGGCCTCAAGCAGATCTGCCTGGGCCTCTCAAAGTGCTGGGATTACAGGTGTGAGCCACCACGCCTGGCCTATTCAGTGGTTCTTAAACTTGAGTGTACATCAGAATCACCTGAAGGGCTTATTAAACCACAGATTGCTGGGCCACATCCCCAGAGTTTCTGATTCAGTAGGTCTGGGGTAGATTCACTCAGAATTTGCTTTTCCACCAAGTTCTTACGTGACGCGGGTGCTGCTAATTCATGGGACCACACTGTGACAACCACTGATCTGGTGGGTATTTATTTGTTTATTTAGAAACAAGAGTTTCACTCCTGTTGCCCAGGCTGGAGTACAGTGGCGTGATCTTAGCTTATCACAACCACCTTCTCCCAGGTTCAAGCGATTCTCCTGCCTCTGCCTCCCGAGTAGGTGGGATTACAGGCATGCACCACCATGCCCAGCTAATTTTGTATTTTTAGTAGAGACGGGGTTTTTCCATGTTGGTCAGGCTGGTCTTGACCTCCTGACCTCAGCTGATCCACCCATCTCGGCCTCCCAAAGTGCTGGGGTTACAGGTGTGAGCCACCGTGCCCAGCTGGGAATTTAAATTTGGTTTCAGTCTGGGTTGATTGGCGGATTATGCTGAAGGGGTGCAGCTCATTTGCCTCTTACTGATCCGTGAAGTTCTTCCCCAGAGTTGGGGCAGGAGGGAGGAGTCTGTATTCTTTTTAGTGACCTGGTTCCTCAATGCTCTTGTTACTGGCCAGGCCAGCCTTTCCGTGGGTTGAGGCCACGGATTGCTGATGGAGCAATTACCCTTTGCCCCTCACCTGTCTCTCGTCTGCCAAGCAGCTCACACTTGCAGGTGCAAGAAGCAGTCATATTTGCACTGGTTGCTCCTGACTCAAATCTTCACAGCATCCTGGAGACCACTAGACCCAGGGCAGTGGTGGTGTGAGCATGTGACGTGGCTGCCCAGAGCTTTCGTGTGGCCGGATGGTTGACCAGGGCTGGCTGCTGGGAGGGAGGCAGTTGAATGGGATTCTATTTCTGGATAGACCTCACAGACTCCTTGAGTGACCTTAGGGAAGCTGGCCAATCCTTGACTCCTGCATTTTTAAACACTCCTGTTTATAAAACGCCTCTCTCCCCACCCCTCATCCATAAAATAGCAGAAAAACAAAAACCTGGGTCTGGTGAGTGGCCTCCAGGGGACTGATGAGCTGATGTGTGGAGCTCTGAGTGCTAGAGGAGAAAGCTGCTGTGTAAACACAATAAATATTAATAAAACGTTAAAAAATAGCACCGTGCCTGCTGCTAATAATAGCTGCTTTGGGCTGCTGGAGACACTCTGACACACAGGCTCCCAGCAGTGTGGAAGGAGAGGTGACTGTGGGTTTTGAATCTGCAACACATTTAAAAGATGCAAATGAGTTTTTGAAACATTTTGGAGCATATTCAGAGGTATATTGGTGAAGAAAATAGGATTACAATTCTGTGAAATGCAACTTTAATAAACCAAATCACAAATTTCTTTTGATTTTCATTATATTTCAGAGTTGCCTTACCACGTGGACTATTCCACGGGCATTTGGCTAAAGCATCGGGAGTCTCTTTCCTCCTCCCATCCCCAGTGGTAAATGGTTGATGCCTCCTCAGACTCCATGGGGGGACTTATGGATCAGTCAGGGATGAATCCATTGGTGTTTGATCCCCTCTGCTGCCTGCGGGAGTACCTGCTGCATGCTACGTAGTTCTTGCCCTTACAGAATTTATAGTGTAATTTTGAGTAAAGTTAGGTAAGCAATAAATTATGTACGAGGCCCTTGCATCCTTCGTACTCATCTCCTTAGGTAAATGTACACAGAATCCATACAGAGTCCATATCTGCCTTTTGTGCAGGATGGAGGCATGGCTGCAGTGAGCTGGTGAGAGGCAGTTCCTGCATTATCACCACTGTTCCCTGTCAGAAGCAGGCATTTGGTCCTTCCTTCCCCCAGAGGAGTACGGAAATGGAAGCTCCCTTGGGGATATGGTGACAAATTGCCTGTAGAGCCTAGCACGCAAGTTGTGGCTACCCTACTTGATCTTCAGGGAGGGAAGGCTGATTGACAAACAAATGCACTACGAGGCCTGTTAGGTTCCACAAGACCCCCTTCCTTCCTCCCCAGCTTAGATGTTGCTTCCATCTCAGCCTCTGTTCCAGAGAGTTCTGTGCTTTCACCTCGCAGTGGAAGCTTCCTAGGGACAGGGCCCTACCTAGCTCTAGGAACTGGAGTGGTGTCCAGGCAACTTAAAAAAAAAAAAAAAAAAAAAAGGAATTCCCCAGGGGAGTACAATGTGCTGTCAGTGCTGGGAAGTGCTGAGTTGATGACTGAAGTTACCTGAAAGGGTTAATTAAAGAGGCGTCTCTGTGAGTCACTCAGGAGTTTTGTGAATGGAGGGAAGAACCACATTGCGGGAACTTACCTCGGAAGCCTATGCTGATTTCAGGCTTTCTCCTGTAATGGGACCTCTCAGGGCACATGCCTCACAGGGAGGAATGGTTACTCCAGGTCCCTAGCACAGCTGGCCCTGAACTGTCTTCCAAACAGGAGGCAATTGCTTTGGGAGTGATGCTCCCCAAGCCCTAGGAATCCCTGCTCTTGCTCCAGTATGGAGTCACTAAAGGGCCCTCCAGTAGGTTCACCTCGTTCCTCCAGGACTTTAGCACGGCCCCTGTTTGTCCCTGATTCCAATGTTAAGACTGTGGTTCCCAGCCCCAGGCGCGCTGTCACACAGAGGCAGCACATTAGCACCTACTTACTGCCTGAATTGTCTCTTCTGCCCCTGGTGGATCGTGGGGCCACATGGCTCACAGCATTCACGTAGGTTCTGTAGGATGGCAACTTCTTTCCCCTGTTGACTTTGGTGGTCAAAGTCAATATACCCTGAACTGTATTCTCCTAGAGGTGACTTACTGTCAATCCTTGGTCTAGGGGTGGTCACCCTGGGGGTGTGGCAAGTTACAGCTGAGTCCATTCCCAGGTTGTGTCCCTGTCACTGTCAATTGTGCGGACTCTCAGCAGTGTGGAGTTCTCCCAGTTAAGATCCTCAATGTTTCATTTTTTTGCAGAGCCTGTGTCTCTTGAGGGTGATGTTCCTTCCGTCATCCATGTGTGTATTCCTTGGCTCAAGTCTGTGCTGATTCCTAGCCCATTCATTCCTTTTCCTTCCATCTCTGTTCTTTTTTGTGTTTTGCTTCAACCTGCAATTATTCTGTCTTTGCTTTTGAGGGAATAAAACCTACACCACAGTGTGACTTAGAAGCCGACTGAGTGGACTCCAAGCAGCCTTGCTTACCTGCTTTTATTCCTCAGTCCTAAGTGTGGAGGATGGGGTCTGTTCACAGGTTTACTGGGATTATAAGTAGGTTTCACCTCAAAATTAGGTGAGCAATTTGGGGCCATGTGTTAGTCCAGAGAAGGGGACTCCAAGGTGGATAATAAAACATGATTTTGTTTGATAGTTGGGGCAAGATTGCTGAGGAGGCTGCCAAATGGTGGAGACGTCAAGCTGGGACAGGAATGATCTAAACCTCACTGTAGTCACTCGTGTATTTTTTTCTCTTTTCTCTCCCTCTTCATTTTCATTTGATATTTTAACCCTTGTAACGCTATCATTTCCTCGTGCCTACCTTCATCTTCCATCACTCTTCATTTTTCCATCCTGAGATTTGTTTTGTCTGGGTTGTCAGAGACTTTTCCTATGTCCTGAGTCCCATAGCCTTCTTTGCCAGTCCCCACACCACATCCCCAGCTGTGTGTCCTCTCACTTCACCTTGGCCTCACCGCGCACCTGCTCCTGCCTCTGCCTGTGCTGGGTGTCTTGGTTGACCATCTCCTTTCTTACCCCTCATTTTTGCCGTTTAGAGTTTCTCTATCTTACTGCAAACTCCTGTCTTGTCATTACCAGATCATTTCTCCTTTTCATCATTGGGAAAATGCAAAGGTGTCTATCACGTCATATCCAAAAGTGACAGAGTGGACTTTCCTTTGCTTAAGCTAACAGTAATGACTTCCCGTTTTATGTTTTGTGCATTGTCTCATTTCCTCTTTAGGTAGGGAATATATTCCGATTTGAAAGATGAGGAAATCAAGCTAAGAGAGACAATAATCAAGATCACACAAGTTAAGTAAATGGTAGAGCTTGGCATGTCTCATGCCAGAGCCTCCATTCTGCTCTTAAACCGTGTACCTTCCCGTCTGAGCAGGAATGAAACATCACATTTGCCAGGCAAGGGAGAAAGATTTCACGGCCTTGAAGACCCTTCCATGCCAGCATTCATGGGATGCTGTGAGCTTCTGTACGATGGTGACCTCTCTTCCCTGAGGTTGACTTTGGTGATCAAACTCTGAACTGTGTTCTCCTAGAGGTGACTTAGTGTCAATCCTTGGACTGTGGGTGGTCACCCTGGGGGTGTGGCAAGTTACAACTGAGTTCATTCCCAGATTGTGTCTTTGTCTCTGTCAATTGTGTGGACTCTTCAGCAGTGTGAGTTCTCCCAGTTAAGATTCTCAATGTTTTGTTTTTTGCAGAGCCTGTGTCATCTTGGGGGTGATATTCCTTCTGTCATCCATATGTATAGTGGTCAAAGCCATCCATGACCTCTCAACGAGGCTGCTCCCGGAAGTGGTAAGGTCCTCCTTCTTCCTTAACAGTCCTTCCTGCCAGTGCTGGACCCCGGGCTGCCTCTCACCGCAGGGTTCCTGGGGGAAGTCGGGCACGTTGAGAGGGAACAGACAACATTTTGGGGGGTCAGAAGAACTTGTTGCAGGGATGCGAATGACCTGGTGGAGAGAAACACTGGGCAAGGTGAAGAGACTCCAGATAGGTGAGCTAGGACTGGGTACTGTGTGCCTCTCCTTAGCTGTTTTCACTATTTTTAAAGCAAGATTTGTTTTGTTTTTGTAAAGAGAAACTGGGTTATTTTTGTGAAGCAGAGTGATCCAGTCTGTGTTGTTTGCATCTGTTGTTCTGTGTTCATTCAATGATCGTAGTATTAAGAATTATTTTCCTTTGCACCTCAATTCATTACATAAATCTATTCACGTTAGGTTTTCTGGCACACTTGACACTGGGATATTGAAACTGGAGGACACAAATTCATATTAAAATGTGTCTTTGACTACTTTGTCCTCTGGGTGAGAGTCATTACTGGAACTCTGATTCTTTTCCCTCCCTCCCCTTATGAGTGCTGAGAAAAATATTTTTACAGCCTCCTATCATGCAGTCTTCATGGCAGGCAACTGATTTGGTTACCAGGAGATGAAGATGCTGCCATTACAATAATTCTCTGTGTACAAGTTGCAGTGGAAATTTGAATGCAAAATCTGGTCTGTCCTCTTAGGATGTGATTTGATGTGAGCTTGGCTACATGCACCATCTGATATAAGACCAAAATGATTAGACCTTTAATTTTACTTTTGAAGAAAGATGTTCATCCTGGTTGGGGTGATGTATTGCATGTATGTGTGTGTATGTGTGTTTTTATAGGGAAGATGAACATGAGGTGAGACATTCTCCTCCGTTTAGTAGAGGCATGAAAGTGGCTGCTTTAAGTTGTTTTTCTCACTCCCTTGCAAATGATTAGAGTCATCCCTTTAATGATCCCCCAGGATTTTAACTGTGATTTATCACCATGGTTGGCCAGTGCTTACTCTCTAACATCTCAGTGACAGGGAGGAAAAATGGATATGGGGATAGGAATGTACCTATTTGTAGTGTTTAGTCTTTTTCAGAAGCAGAGATAGCTCGAGCAGATATTACCATTCATTACAGTCCTGTGCTCTTCATCTCTACTTACCAATCTCCCTGGTTGCCTGGCATATGGGACTCTCACGTCCTTCTCCTCCCTCAGACTTGCTAGCCTGCATTTCACTCAGTCAGAATCTGAACCTTAGGTAAAATATGACGGTGCCAAGTGTGATTATACATGTTAGATGTCAGTCAGGAAACATCTGCGTTTTATAGGCATTGCAAATAGGCCTCAACTCTGAGAAGTGTTTATTGGTGGGAATTTTCTGCACTATGCCAGTTGACACATTCATTTATTTAGGCATTAAAAATTAATTTCCAGCAGGGCTCATGTGATAGGGAATGGCTGGCTGTGCTCACGGCCCTTGTAGTGGCTCTCCTTGTTATTCTCCCGACAGCTGAACCACTTTTAACTGGGAGCAATCTCTTATTATCCCATAGTGCAAAGACTCTTAAGAGAAGCAGCTCACCGACTTAAATTCCCCCTCAAGGTGTACATGTCCGACACCCAGCCTCACCTGGGTTCAGAGAGGTTGAAGATTCCGGGGTTGTGCCTGTCCTTACAGAACCCATACCCTCTGCACCGTTGATGCATTGTATGGGATTGTAAACATTTATTTTACTTGTTTTTTTAAATTGACAATAATATATGTTTTTGGGGTACATAGTGATGTTTTGATACATACCATGTATAGTGATCAGATTAGGGTAATTAGTGAATTAGCGTATCCATTATCTCAAACATTTATTATTTCTGTGTTGGGAACATTCGATATCCCCCTTCTAGCTATATAATATGTTATATATTATAGAATTATAACCTATATAATATATTATCATTTAGTCATCCTGTAATGGTTTAGAACACTAGAAGTTATTCCTCCTATCTAGCTGTAATTTTGTTTCCTTTAACAAGTCCCTCCCTTCCCTCTCTGGTATCCTCTGTTTTGCTTTTTACCTTGACACAATCACCTTTTTCTGGCTGGCACATGAATGAGAACAGACGATGCTTGTCTTCGTGTGTCTGGCTTATCTCACTTAACATAATGACCTCCAGTTACATCTGTGTTGTAGTGAATGACAGGATTTCACTCTTTTTTTATGGTGGAATTGAATTCCATTGTATATATATGCTATATTTTCTTTATCCATTCATCTATTGTTGGCGTGGGATTTAAAAATCACACCCGTTTATGGTCATCTCGTCAGAACTCTGGAGAAGCGATACAAGATGCTTTTGCTGGCGGTTTTGTTTAAGCCTTCAGAGTTGTTAACTAGGGAGCTTTCAAGCTGTGTGAGCTCCCGTCTCCAGAGGGGAAGGCCTTCTCCTCGGCTGAGGGCTGAGTGGCCACGGGCCAGGTAAATGCCGCCAGGTGGCGGCTGGCCGTGTCTCCATCCTGGGTCTTCTTGTTCCCTTGCTGTACGCTAGAGGTTTGTAGAAGCCAACAGGTTTCTACAGCCCCCGACCTCTGGCCTGCAGTAATCCAAAATGTGCATTTACGTTACGCACAATGCTTCATCTCAAATAGGAGTCACAAACTCAAATGCCTGTAAGCCAGCTCTGAAGCAAAAATAGGAGAAACTGGCCGGGTCTGTGGCAACTGAGGTGTGCGTGCCTGGATGAAGGGCCTGGCCTCCTCTGGAGATGTCATGCTGGAATGTGGGCCATACGGAAGACTCATCAGCAGGTCTTCCGAGTGTTAAAGAGGAAGTGGAAACCTATGTTTAATGTGAGATAAATTGGCAACTAATTAAACATTTTTGAAAACTCTGGTTGAGAGTGGGTGGAAAATTTCACGCAGGTTAAATAAAGTGTGCCTCTGGGTTGCACACGAGGAGTTTGCTGCTTCTGCAGAAACCAGGCTGTGAGGGTAGGATCTGGCCGAAACCAGGGACACTGGTGCTTAGGGTCTCCGTGTCACAGACTTAGCTCCGAGTGACACCTCCCCCTTAGTCTCAGCTGCAGCCTTTTACGTGCGTTTTACGTGGGATTTTTGTCCAGTTGTGACTGTAGATTCTGTCAGAAACAGTGTCTTCCCTTCCCCAGCCCTGTTCCCTTGGCAGCCTTCTTTTTGATTTCGCTGCACAGTGCTCAGAGTGGGAATAATTGCAGGAATGGGTAAGTTTTGAGTAAGAGAGCTGTGCAACTGGAATTTCCCAACTGTGAAGTTGGTTGACTCTGAGCCTCAGTGTTGTTTCCTGCCCCTCAGGGTTTTGCTGGAGCAACCAGGCCAGCCGGCTCTCTGGGGACCTGGAACAGGACCTGGGAACTCTGCTCCAGGGCTGTGTGGGCAAATGGCCGCAGGCTGCTCCCTCCCAACCTGCAGGTGGTTCATGAAACAGATTCCACAGAGCCGTCTCTGAAACTGCAGTTCTGGAAGCCGGGACATGTATGGCCTGTGCCACGATGATAGTAATAGTGCTTTCTTTTTACCAATAGGCTGCTTTATTTTTGTTTATTTTAGCATGAAAGGATAGTTTTAATCAAAATAAGCAGGTTCCAGAAATCCATGACACTACTGACCCTCTGCCTCCCTGACTGCATCATTTTAATTTAGTTATTGTTATATTTTTTTAATTAACAAGTAAAAATAGTATATCTTTATGATGTCTTAACCATTCCACAGGGATGCGTATATTAATATGGGTTGTTTTAAAAGCAGTATCTCGCTCTTCTTGTTTTTACCCCACCAGTCACGCCTGGCTGTGGTAAGAAGGGGCAGGTGGTGAGCTTCCCCTTTCCTTGGGGACCCAGGGGCTCTGAAAGCTGAAGAGATCTTCCTGAGGTCGTCAGCTGGATGGCAGCAGAGCCTGGATTAGAACCTGGTCTCCTCGTCCAGGGCTGTCTTGGCCCTGGCCTATGGGGCCTTTAGGACCCTGCTGCCCATTCGCTTTTTGGCTCCGGCCTCCTGTCTGTCTGCTCCCCACACTCCTGAGGGCAGCGCTGCCGAGGACTGTCCCAAAGTGGGAGGATGTGCAGGCCCCCAGCTGGCCCTCCTGTTCCCAGCCTTTCTGGCTGCTCCTGCCACCTATCCCCCTTTCCACAGGGCCCCTTCGTTCTGTGCTGCTGACTGGGTGGGGGGAGTGGGCACTGCCTTGTCTCTTGAAAGCCCACATGCCAACCGGGTGCAGTGGCTCATGCCTGTAATCCCAGCACTTTGGGAGGCCGAGGCAGACGGATCACCTGAGGCCAGGAGTTCAAGACCAGCCTGGCTAACATGGTGAAACCCCGTTTCTGCTAAAAATAAAAAAAAAAAAAAAAAAAAATTAGCCAGGCTTGGTGGTGAATGCCTGTAATCCCAGCTACTCAGGAGGCTGAGGCGGAAGAATCACTTGAACCAGATTACACTCCAGCCTGGGCGACAGAGCAAGACTCCATCTCAAAAAAAAAAAAAAAAAAAAACAAAGAAAGCCCACATGCAAGTGCACCAAGCATCGGTGGAGGCTGCAGCAGGACAGTGTGGGATGAGGGGAGGGTGGGATGTGTGAGGCACATGGAGGGTGGTGCTGGAGTGAAGCTGCTGAGCCTGCGGGAGGCCTTGGGCGTGGGTGCACCTGCCCAAGGTGTGGCACTCTCTGCCTCTTCTTACCTGTGTGACCGCATGCAAATGATGCCGTAACCCTGACCCTGGGTCTCCTCTTAGGTAAAATGTAGATGGCACCTCCGTCCAAGGCTTATGATAAGAATCAGATGAACAGTTAGGAGAATCAGCAGTAGAGGACAGCCCTTCTGTGGCGGCGGCTGCTCTTCTGCCTTTGGAAGTTTCTGAATTGCTAATCAAGTTGCCCCAGATAGTGTCTGGAGGTCATTTCAGACTCGGCTCCTGAGCACCATCTCAACATGTCCAGTTGTGGCTTCTCTGATGCTTGGCCTTGTGGGGTCCCTGGATGGAGCTTGTATTGCTCTCTCTTGGGCTTCAGGCAGCTGCAGCTCTCTTTGGGCCAGTGTCCTGGGGAATGCTGAACACGCCATTGGAAGACCTGAGCTCTAGGCCTAACCCACCCCTCCCTGGCCAAGTGACTTTTAGCAAATCACTCTTCCTCTCTGAGCAAGTTTCCTCATGACGACAATGGACACAGTACCCACTACTCCACAACAGAATTGTGAGAAGCAAATGATGTGATAATGAATGTAGAAATGCTTTATAAGGGTTGCACGCTTTACAAAGGAGGAAGATGATACTGTTTCAGAAGCCAAGGTTCTAGGAGTCCTGTCCTTGCCCTTGAACTTTCTCTGTGTCCTAATCGATGACCAGCTCATTAGTGCCCTTTGCCTTGAGTGGACTGTGACCTCCTCACCTTGGGCTCTTGGCCAGTGTCTGGGCCCAGGCTCCTTAAGTGGTCATGTGGCAATAATGCTGATTATCATTATAATTAGAGTAATAAGCAGTCACATGTTGGCAATAAATAATACATGACCATATGTTGATACTAATAATTGCTACCATTTGATTGCTCATCTCCAGACCAACCCTCTGTCTAGGCACTTGGGATTCAGAGTCAAATAGCAATAATGCCTAGAGTTTTTGCATTGCACTGCAAAGCCCTTCTTAGAGGACTTGGCTTTTGCTCCCAAGGAGCTCAGTTGGGGAGAGACTCATTAGCTGTTGCATTAAATATGTAGTGATAACAGCTATAATAGACACGATCACATGAGAACACAGAGGAGCTTTTTTGTCAAGCCTGGAATAGGGGGAGGTATGTGGGGACCTTCCCCAGTAAGCAGACACTCCATGCGACATATGAAGGAAAGGAGGTTGTGGGCAAGGCAGGCGCCTTGTGGGAGGAGGTGCAGGAAGAGGAGGCGCTTCCAGGCAGAGCCGCAGAGAAGGCCACAGGTTCTGTGTGCACCTGTGGTCTCTGTAATACTTTTGTGTCCTGTTTACATGAGAGTCTCTGGGTAGAAAGAGGAAGGAATAGGGAGAGCGAAGGAGGAGGGAAAAGGAAGAAAGGAAAAATGACTTTGTGTTGTAAGTCAGAAATGATGCTTAGCAAAATTTTGTTTTCTCTGTCTTAATTAATTAGTAAGGTTCCCCTTCCAAGTTCTCCTTGTCTGTCTCCTCCCTGAGTTTTTGCCTGAAATTCCTTCCCATTCACTAGAACCAAGCAGCTTCCCTCCAGCGATAAAAGGGGGCCCCTCTCAGTCGTTCATTTCCCTGCAGTAGTTAGCGTCATTTAGTCTCCAGTCCCCGTGGATTGTGGCTTGGGCAAGGTGGCCTTTTCTGTTCACTGGTACATCCATTCAACACGTGTTTCCTGGTGCATCCTGCTCTTGAGGCCAGGCTGGCTCTGCGGGACCTGTGGAGGTCGCTGGTGTTCCCGCAGGAGCCTCAGATGGCATTCCACGCTCATGAGCAAAACTGGAAATAGAACTCTTGTCAAAGATATGTTAGGTTTGGGGCCGGGTGTGGTGGCTCACATCTGTAATCCCAGCACTTTGGGAGTCCGAGGTGGGCGGATCACTTGAGGTAAGGAGTTTGAGACCAGCCTGGCCAATATAGTGAAACCACATCCCTACTAAAAATACAAAAATTAGCTGGCGTGGTGGCGGGCACCTGTAACACCAGCTACTTGGGAGGCTGAGGCAGGAGAATCGGTTGAACCCCGGAGGTGGAGGTTGCAGTGAGCCAAGATTGTGCCATTGGACTCCAGTCTGGGTGACAGAGCAAGACTCCGTCTCAAATAAAAAAAAAAAAAAAAAAAAAAGATATTTAAGTCTTGGATTTTGTGAAATTACAACAAATTTTGTTATAGATCTAACCGACTTCTATTCATAGTTGGTGAATCGGGGAATCCTCCATTCTGTAACATAGGATGGGAGCTTCCCGGGGCAATGGCAGAATAGTGGGCTTCATGCGGTGGGAACAAGGAAACAAAAATAGAAGAAAAGCAGACTGGTTAACATTGGGTTACTTTAAATTACTTCTTTTGTATGAATTAAAGCAGAGGGGACTTTCTTGTGACACTAACTTAGGTAGACTGGAATCTTCCGTTTTCAGGAAAAAATAGTCTGTTTTGGGATCTGTCTGCTTCCTGAAAGTTTCAGTTTGATTATGTGGCATTTAGCATGAGCGACTCCATTCTGGTTTCGTCTGGTCTAGTTGGGGCCTAGTGCAGGAGCTCAGGCCAAAGCAGTGGCCTCTCAGAATTTTGTGTAACGATTTGGAAGCCCCAGCCAAGAACTTTTCTCAGGGATTTCCCACCTGCAGCGGGGACTGTGATTCTTTCATCGCAGGCTTCTGTGTATGCACCTTGCTCAGCATTCAGCCTATAGCTTGGCATGTCAGGAGTGATTGATATGTTCTTCAGCCATTTATCATCTCGCTTTCTGAGTTTTGCCTTGAGGAGGATGGAGACAGCCTCGCCTGCCTTCTCCCCACACCCTTGGCTTCAGTACAACGTGCCATTTGTCCTCTCACTCATCCTTCTCTCCCACTCAGGACCTCTCCTCTCCCAACCTGAACTCTCTGAGCTCCCTCCTCCTTTCCTCCTTGGAAATGTGGCTTCTGCATGCATGCTTTCTTTTTCGGGTGTCTCCTAGCCACTTGTGGCCAAGCCACCTTACCAGGTATTGACTTCCAGCCCCTTCCCTGACTTTGCCACTCGTGAAAGTGTTCTCTGAAGACACTCATCCTTTCCTTTGCCTCCCTTTTGACACATCCAAGTTCAATCCCCGCCTTCCCTCAGCCTGCCTTGGCAGTAGATTCTTCATGGCATCCCTTTGGAGGCAGGAAACGTTTAACAGACAGACAGAGGGAGAACCTGGGCAGCAGCAGTAAAGGGGGTGCCCAGGTGAACGGTGTCCCAGGATTGCTGCCCACGCAGTCAGTGTGTCTACTGGGGGTCTTCTGAAGCGAGTGTCTCACCTGTGGGAGTGAGTTCCTGAGGGTTCTCTTGGCACCAGTGGGTGCCTGGGGGCCCCGGTTCATAGAGGTTAAGGATGCCCAGGAGAAAGCCCAACCCTGCCACATCCTAACTGGCCATTTAATCTTTCTCTGCCTCAGCTTCTTTGTAACATGGAAATAATAATGGTAACTTCTGTATAGGATGGTTAAGAAAATAAAAAGATGTAGCGAATGTACTTAGCATATGACTATGAAAGGAATGTTGGCTTACGTCATGGCCGTTGGGGTAGAGGAGAGGCCTCAAGCAGGTTGGTGGGCCTTTTGGCGCCTCTAGTTCTAGAAGATTAGGTGTATTGAACAGTCCAGGAAACGCCTTCAGGGGCGCTCTTCTCAGCTCAGGATGGGTAATGCTGCAGGCTCCTTCTTGAGCATCACCTATGATTCTGAGATCCGCCATCAGCAATGGAAAGATTCATCCTCTAGTATGACATGCTGTCATGTGTAACTCTGAGTTTAATTTGGGAGTTTTATTAATTAATAGTTTTTAAAAACAATCATATGTAGTCACAGCCCTCAACATCTGCCCATCACCATCTCCTCAGCACAGCACAGAGAAGCAGAAATCATTGTGCCAGACTGTCAGTACCATCTTAACTCTTGTTACTCAAGACAAGATAGTTCCATTTCCTCAGCAAGATTGACCTCTTCATTTATCCTAGAGCAAGAACCTAGCAACTTCTAAACAGAATAGAACTGGGCGCTGATTAAAGTGGATTATTAACAGACGGAAAGGAGAGAGAATGTGTGTGGGGTGCGGGGGGTGGCACTCTCCCTCCCTTCTGTCTGTTAATAATCCACTTTCATCAGCGCCCAGGTCCGGTGGGGGATATGCATAGGTCTATTTCTGGACTTGATATTCTCTTTGTACTCCTAAGGACGTACTCACACAAGGAGAATACCTAATCCAGAAATAGAGCTACACGCATCTAGTCAAGTGGTTTTTGACAGAGGTGCCAAGGTAACTCAATGGGAGAAAGGAAAATCTCCTCAACAAATGGTGCTGGATCACCCAGGTTGCCATATGGACAAAAATGGGCATCAACCCTTATTCAAGAGCTAACTCAAAATGGAACGTAAGCCTCCATGTAAAACCTGAAACTGTACAACTTCTAGAAGAAAACTAAAGAGAGAATTGTTGCAACCTTGGGATAGGCAAAGTTTTCTTAGACATGGCACCAAAAGACCGGGCGCGGTGGTTCACGCCTGTAATCCCAGCACTTCAGGAGTCCAACATGGGCGAATCGCCTGAGGTCAGGAGTTCAAGACCAGCCTGGCCAACATGGTGAAACCCTGTCTCTACTAAAAATGAAAAAATTAGCTGGGCATGGTGGGGCAGGTGCCTGTAATCCCAGTACTTGGGAGGCTGAGGTAGGACAATTGCTTGAACCCTGGAGACGGAGGTTGCAGTGAACTCAGATCACACCACTGCACTCTAGACTGGGTGACAGAGTGAGACTCTGTCTCCCAAAAAAAAAAAAAAAAAAAAAGATTTATGCACAAAAGCTTGAACCATAAATTGTAAAAAAAAAAAAAAAAAAAAAAATTGAAAATTGGACTTCATCAAAATAAAAGACTTTTGCTCTTCCAAGACACCATTAAGAAAATGACAAGATAGCACAGACAGCATATGCATATATATATATATCAGACAAAGGTTTGGTATCCAGAATATGTAAAGAATAGCTTAAGGCAAACAACCCAATAAGAAAATGGACTTACATGATTTATACAGATAATTTACAAGAGAAGATAAATGGCCAAGAAGCACATGAAAATATACTCAACATTACCGTAGTCATTGTGGGATTAGAAATTAAACCACTGCACATCCATTAGAATATCCAAAATTAAAAAATAAAATATAAACCCCCAAAACCCAAAATTTATGTGGAGCATCTGGAACTCAGGCTGTGATGGTGAGAGAGTGAAATGTGACAGCTGCTTTAGAAAACAATCCAGTTTCCTTAAAAGGTCAAATATCCATTTAGTGTAGGACCTAGCCATCCATCATTAGGTATTTACCCAAGGAAAATGAAAATATATATCTGCACAAAGACTCCTACACAAATGTTTATTGCAGTTTAATTTCTAATGTCAAAATTTGGAAACAACCCATATGTGTGTCAACAGGTGAATGGACAGAGAAATCGTGGTGCATTCACACAGTGGAAGACTGCTCGGTGGTTGAAGGACACTATTGACCCATGCAGTGATGTGGGTGGGTCTCAAAATAGTGAAGTGGGTACCAGAAGCAAGGCAAAAAGGAGTATATATTTAATACTGTATGACTCTATTTACTTAAAATTTTATGTACAAACTATAGTGACAGAAAGCAGACAGTGGTTGCCTGAGGCTAGAGGTGGAGGGAGGAAGGAATTATTAAAGAATCATAGGAAAACTTTTGGGGATGATGGAAATAGTCTCTGGCTTTTGGTGACAGTTACAGATATGTTAGTCTGTTAATTATATTAATCATAATTAAGATATTTTAATGCTAATCAAGGTGTACACTTTGAGTATGTGCAGTTCAGGTGCACCTAGGGAGTGTGGTTGGCCCCAAACCATCTCCCGTTGCTAAGCCAAATGGGAATTCTGCTCAGATCCTTGTAGGCTAAATATTGTAAGGTGCTGTGAAGTGAGGTTTTATTTTCCTGATTGTGACACGTTCACTCAGTACTTGAGATGTTGACCTCACTGCTAAAATTGATGCTGTAGACAATAAGAAGAAGACAAAGTGTATGATAAGAGGGGAAAGTGTCAATAGTAGGCTAAATATAACAGCTGTCACCAGAGGCAGATAGCAAGAGGAGCCTTTGCGGAACCACAGCTGATCTCATGCAGTTGCCAGAAACACCCATGAAGTGCCAGCAGGTGGCATGGGCTGGAGGGTGCTAACCATGTAAACCTCTGGAAGCACGGGCGGCTTATCCTTTCCATCTTCTGCTTACAGTAGGATTTGTTTGTCAGTTCAAGTGTTACCTAGGAAATGACTGTACAAGAGTCTCTGATTGGTCCTCTTTCCCTCACTCTGGAAACCTTGGATTTTAAGCAGGATGTCATATGTCTGTGAGCTGTCTGCCGTGTTACTCTATTTTGTCTATTAAGCCTCTTTGTGTAAAAAGCAAAAAAGAGCTTTTTAGCTTGATGTCTCATAGACCTTCAAGGTGTTTCTGAAGTAGGCAGAGGCGTTAGACACATTGCCATTTAATAACAAGGAAACAGATCCTCAGATAAATAAAACTACTCCTTCCAGACTACATTATATCAGTGTCAGAGACACAGGGCGAGTGGAACCAGGTCTTTTACAGGGTGGAGGGCGCTTTCTTGTCCACAGAGTATCTCCTGAAGTACCACAGAATCTGGGATCTGAAAGCCTCCATGAAAAGCTAATACAACTGGCTGAGTTTCGTGATGGAGGAAATACGTTCCCAAGACTCAGTCTCTCAGAAGATTCTGAGAAAACTCCAAGTCTGGGACTTTGCCATACTCTACTGAATGGGGTGAACTCCCCACCCCAGTGGGCCTTGGAGACTTATCCTAGTGGGGTGCTGGGTTAGGGAAAGAAAAATGGAGAAGAGAGTGGGCCAAGGGAGACACGCTTATCTCTCCAGCCGTCAGCCTGCTCTAGAGGCATCTGGGTATTTCAGGACTCTGGTGTTCGTCAGAGATGGGTGTGGGAGTATCAAGGCTGAGTGCTTTGCTCTTGAAATGCCTCTCTACTTGACCTTGGGACACTGACTGAACCTTTCGCTATTCATTTTTCTGTCTGGAATGTGAGAACAAACTAACTTAGCTCTTCTTTCTCCCTGTAAGGTTTTGAGAACATCTTCCTATCTTTTAAAGAAAGAAGATGTTTTAAAAGGTGTTTAACAGTTTAAGGAAAGTATTTTTTTTCATCGAGTTTCCTAAGTATAATATGAACAACATGATCCTCATAACATTTCTGGTGGTTTTGTTGATTGTCTAGCTAATGGAGAGAATCATACTGAATGCTTTTTTTTATTTCCCAAGCTCTGACATATCCCTGATTATGTGGTGTACACAATACATCCTAGCACAGCAAAGTGGCAGCTATGAGCTCTGGCAGTCATGAGGGCCCCCTCTACATGACATGTGTTCCAGCCTCCATCTATCACAGGAGCCATGCAGTCACTTGGGAATTTTCTGCCTGTGACCAGCATATGAGTATTTGTTACCAAAGTTGTTAGGGAAACACTTGATGATTTTTTGGGAAGTAATTTTGGAAAACTGAGTAAAAATTCTTCACTTTTCAGTAATCCTATTGAAATGGGCTATCTGATCATCCCAGGCCCTTGTGGGAGTTGAGAGATGCTGAGACCAAGATGAACTAAACACAGGGAGAGTCAGAACATGGAAGCCAGGCTGACTGTGGGTGCTTGTGAAGGTCAGTTGTGTTCAGGAGGGACCCCTGGAACCGGTCCTTGATCATCTGTAGCGTTGGCTGTTCTGAAGAGGGAGGCTGTATTCAGAGAGGGTTGTAAGAGGAAACAGCCGTGAAATGCTGTGGTCCTCAACACTTCCCCACCACCGCTGGTGAGAGATAGTGTCATCACTGGCTTTGGCCTGCTAGCCATCGAGTTTAGCTAACCCTGCCCCCCACCCCATTTTGAATGCCCCAAACATCGCCCAGCTGGTGGCGCTCTGATGACACCTCTTGCTGGACTGGCTCAGCACACTGCATTATAATTCTTTGTCTACTTGTCTCTCAAAGGAGACTGTAAACTCTTGGAGGACTAGACTCGCTGTTCAACAAAGCACCTAATATAGGACCTGGCATGGGGTGGGAACTCAATAAATGTTTGCTGAGTGAATTCACATGTGCACATAGCCATTGGCTGTAGCAGGCAGTAAGCTAGTACCGCACTTAGGAAAGGGGTATAACCAGGAGGAGTTTATCTTTCAGGGAATCCCCAACAGAGGCTGCCTGGGACCTTGCTGTGGACATTTTTACGCCCCTGTGGAAGAGAAAGAGGCGGCAAAAGGGGCTTGTCCCAAACTATTCACCCTCATTCATAGTCTGAACTTCATATGCCCTCTGTGCTGTGGGGATGATGAATGTGAACAGATGATGTGCAGATGAGGCAGCCCATGTGCATAAATATGACCCCTTTCACCATCACCCTCAATTATTGTATGATACATAATCATATAGGAACTATAACGTTGTGGGTTATTCCATGGGTGGATATTGCACAGAACACACTGCAACTTTTTTTTTTTTTTTTTTTTGAGATGGAGTCTTGCTCTGTCACCAGGCTGGAATGCGGTAGTGCAATCTCGGCTCACTGCAACCTCTGCCTCCTGGGTTCAAATGATTCTCCTGCCTCAGCCTCCCGAGTAGCTGGGACTACAATGCCTGCCACCACACGTGGCTAATTTTGGTATTTTTAGTAGAGACAGGGTTTTACCATGTTGGCCAGGATGGTCTTGATCTCTTGACCTGATGATCCACCCACCTCGGCCTCCCAAAGTGCTGGGATTACAGGCGTGAGCCATCGCGTCTGGCCCACACTGCAACTTTTTTACTCAACATAGTCTTAAGATCTATAATATTTATAATGTGAATTGATCATCATATAAATGTATGTACTTTAGACATTCCCCAGTTGATGGACATTTGGGTAGTTTCCAGTTTCTTACTCAGCATTGTTAGAATGAACATTGTCATACTCTCATGGTAGTGTGTACCATATGTGGATGGTGTTTCTCTAGGGTAAACATGGATTTTGGATCGTACGGTATGCCCATGTTTCATTTTATAGATCTTGCCATGTGCCCTTTAGTGTGGCTGCCCTAGTGCGTGTTCTCAGAATGTTACCACACCTCTTTATATTTTCAAACTTATCACAATTTTCCAGACTAATGGGTGGAAAATGGTATCTCATTTTAATATGCTCTCCCTTGGTTATTGGTGAAGTTGATTATATTTTTATGCATCTGCTGACTTTTTATGTTTCTTCTTTTATAAATTGCTGCTTTATATTTTTTGCCCATTTATCTATTGTTATCTTTTTCTCACAGGTTTTTAGGAGTTATTTATATATGTTCCAGGTACCAGTCTTGTTCTGTGTTGTATTAGTCAGGGTTCTCTAGAGGGACCTTGGGCAAGTTGTATGTTCATCTGAGAAAAAGAAAAACCAAATTGGATCCCTACCTCATACCAAACATTCACAAGCACCCACAGTCAGCCTGGCTTCCATGTTCTGACTCTCCCTGTGTTTAGTTCATCTTGGTCTCAGAATCTCTCAACTCCCATAAGGGCCTGGGATGATCAGATAGCCCATTTCAATAGGATTACTGAAACTAATAGGAAATGTGTGTATATGAAAATGAGTTTATTAAGGAGTATTGACTCACATGATCACAAGCTAAAGTCCCACAGTAGGCCATCTGCAAGCTGAGGAGCAAGGAAGCCAGTCTGAGTCCCAAAACCTCAAAGGTAGGGAAGCCGATGGTGCAGCCTTCAGTCTGTGGCTGAAGGCCCCAGAGCCCCTGGCAGTTCACTGATGTAAGTCCAGGAGTCCAAAAGCTGAAGAACTTGGAGTCTGATGTTTGAGGGCAGGAAGCACCCAGCACGGGAGAAAGATGAAGGCTGGAAGACTCAGCAAGTTCACTCCTTCCACTTTCTTCTGCCTGCTTTATTCTAGCCACACTGGCAGCTGATTAGGTCTTCTGCTCCCAGTCCACTAACTCGAATGTTAATTTCTTTTTACTTTGGGAGGCCAAGGCAGGGGGATCATCTGAGATCAGGAGTTCAAGATCAAATGTTAATCTCCTTTGCAAACACCCTCACAGACACACCCAGGAAGAATACTTTGCATCCTTCAGTCTAATCAAGTTGGCACTCAATATTAACCATCACATATGTACATTGCAAATAATTTCTCCTAATATTTAGTTTTTCTTTTAATTTTGTCTATCTGTTGCTATTAGAAATCTTCCCACCCTTTCCATTTTGGTGTGATCAAATTTATCAATTTTTTTTTAATGGGAGTTTGTGGTGGTTTATTTTTGTTTGGCAAGGGAGGATATAGAGGTTTAAGAAGGTCTATTGCCCTGATGCCATGAAGATATATACCTATATTATCTTTTAAAAGACATGAAAGGTTAGACTTTAAAATTAGATCTTTAATTCATCTAGAATTTGTGTTTGGTATGAGGTAGGGATCCAATTTGGTTTTTCTTTTTCTCAGATGAATATACAACTTGCCCGAGATGATTTCAAAGGCCACCTCCATCAAGTGCCATGTTCTTATAGGTGCACAGCTGTCCCTGGACTTGCCATTCCATTCTGTGGATGCATGGGTCCATTTTGTTCTAGAATCATACTCTAAAATTCCTGTAATTACAATGAGTCTTAATGTTTGGTCACCATCTTTTCTTGGATTTTCAAAGTGGTTTTGACTAACATTGCAATCGTAGTATTCCATACGAATTTCAAAACTGGTTTGCCAAGTTTAATGAAAAATCCTTTTGGGGTGTTGTGTGAAGTTGCATTTAATTGATTAATTCTGAGAGAATTGACTTGTTTTAACTGTTGAATCCTCCCTTCCATTTCATCCTTCTCTGTTAAGCTTTTCTTTTATGTCCTTTGGCGAAATTTTTATCAGGGTAATTCCTTTATATTTTGTGAGTTTTATTGCTATTGTTTGTATTTAATTAATTTTCTCAATTATTACTGCATAAGAAAGCTAATGATACTTGAATATTGTTCTCATTAATCTGCAACCTTGCTAACTTTTTAAAAATTAGTTTTATTTTTATCAGTGGATTATTTTGGATATGTTATATAATGCCACTTTGTTTCTCTTTTCAAATTCTGTATTTTTTCCTTTTTTGTTTCGTATTAGCCAAGATTTTCAATATAGTGTTGGTGGTACGGGTGCTATCCTATACCCTTCTGTTGGTTCTTACTGTAACAGAAAGGCTTCTCAATTTCATTACCAAAAGTGGTTTGTTGCTGGGTTTAGAGAGACTTTTCTATTTGTTTGCTAAGAGGTTTGCTTGTTTGGTTATATATATAGGTATTGAATTTTGAATACTTTTCTTGTTTATATTGAGATTTTCCTTTCCTTTAAGATGTGACTATTTCAAATTAATTGATATTCTGATAAGGCATCTCTGAATTCTTGGGATAAACCCTCTTTGGTCAAAGAGTATTATTCTTTCAGTCTATTACTGGACTCAACCTACTATTTTGTTTGGAGTTTCGCATCTGTTCTTTTAAGTAACATTGGTCTAAAGTTCTTGTTCTTTGTACCACGTATAATGAACTAGGCAGCTTTTCCATTTTTCTGTGCTCTGGTGTACTGATTCTAATGTAAGAACTATCTGTTCTTTTGAGTTTTAGTAGAATTTATCTGTAAAACTGGGCCTGTTACTTTTTGAAGATCCAGTATATTTTATAGTTTGTTTTTGTAAGAATTTGCAAATTTTGTTTCTGTAGCAATACCCATTTTATTTAGGTTTTCAAATTTATTGCATCAAAGTTGCTCATATTACTTGTGATTTGTAAAATCTCAAATCCATCTGTATTTAGATGCCCTGTTTTGTTGCTGATGGTGTTTACTTGTGCCCTTGCTTTCTCTCTCAAGCAACCTTGCCCAAAGTTTGTATGTCCTAGTCTTTTTGAAGAAGTTGTGTTTGATTCTGTGGATCAGACCTCTTGATTTGCTTTCTAGATCTAACTGTCATCTGTTGTAGTGCCTTCCTTTTATTTTGTTCACATTCGGTTCTGAGGGCAGGTAAATGAGCTTTATGTTTATCTTTTTGGTTTTAGCTGTTGGCACTTAATTCTTTTTTCTGTTTTGTTTTTAAATGAAGGCAGATGAAATATTCATTTATGTAAGGAGCTGGCAAAGGCATTTTGCGTGAAGGGTGTTCTGCATAGAGCTTCTCCATATTGTATTTTTAGGTGTTAGGTGTGGTTTTCAGATTCTGGCCTTACACTCTGCCATGTGAGGACCTCTGATGGAGCCCTGATAGTTATAAATCTGAGAGTTCAGAGGATTCTTCAGGCCTGATGGCCAATGAGTGCTTTCAAGGGGACTTTCTCATGGAGCAGGCCACAGTGTGCTACCCAGTGTGAGGGGCATGTATCCCTGGTTATTCACTCCAACAGTCAGCCAGATGCTGCTTTGAAGGTATTTTGCAGGTGCGATGAACATCTATAACCAGTTGCCTTTAAGTAAAGGAGATTATCCTTGATAATCTGGGTGAGCCTGATGCAGTCAGTTGGAATCCCTAAAAACAGAACGAGGTTTCCTGGAGGAAGAAGTTGTGCCTAAGCCAGCAGCTTCAGCTTGTATCTGAAAACCCCCGCCTGCCCTTCTTGCTGGTTGGGCCTATGGACTTCAAACTCATCTAGCCAGTTCCCACAATCACACAAGCCAACTCCTTGTAATACGTTTCTAAATCTACAAATGGTCCACAGCTTACGATGGTTCTGCTTAGGATTTTTCAGCCTTGCAAGAATGTGGAAGTGATACACATTCAGCAGAAACGTACTTGAAGGACCCATGTAACCATTCTGGTTTTCACATTCAGTACAGTGTTCAATGTATTACATGAGATATTCCATGCCTGATTATAAAACAGGCTTTGTGTTAGATGATTTTGACCAACTGTTGGCTGATGTAAGTATTCTGGATATGTTTAGGCTAGGTTAAGCCAGGATGTTCAGTAGATTAGGCGTATTAAGTGCATTTTTAACTTGCAGCATTTTCAAATTACGATGGGTTTATCAGGACATAACCCCATTGTAAGTCAAGGAGCACCTGTGTATCTCTCACTGGTTCTCTTTCTCTGGTTGAACTGATTGATACAACTAGAAATTACCGTCCTAAAATATTTTCCAAGTTTTTGTTTTTATCCAAGTTAGTCACATATGTAATTTGAATAGCCATTTGTTCTACAAGGCTTATTATAAAAAGTAACTCCCTCCTAGAGCAACCATTTATAACTCTTTTCAACTTCCACACCTCTAAGTAACATGTGCAGGTTGCTGCTGCTTGAATTTTGTTATCAGCGTGATTCATGAGCTTCCTACTCTGGTTGGTCCTTTAACCATTCCCCCATTGCCTAATTACCTCTCTTTCCAGTATAGTTACACGTTATTTTGGTTAGATCAAGATTTAACATTGTCGTTATTGTTGTAATTGTTATTCAGAGCTGAGCTCTGTAGTCTCCAGTGATTTGCCTTTTCCTTTCTTACATTAGGTTTTGTGTTCCCTGTTCCTAATACATGAATATATACGTCAGTTACACACACAGGGGCATCAGCCTCCTGAGAAGCTGGGACTACAGGCACATGCCACCATGCCTGGCTAATTTTTTTTTTTTTTTTTCCTAGAGATGGGGTCTTGCTGTGTTGCTCAGGCTGGTTTTGAGCTCTTGGGCTCAAGTAATCCTCCCTCTTCAGCCTCCCAAAGTGCTGGAATTATGGGTGTAAGCCCTGTGCTCAGCCTGTCTTCCAATTTCTAATGTTTTTGAGATGACTAATGCCGTTCTAATAATCCTTTGTTTAAAAGAGAGAGAGAGAGAAAAAAAAAAACAACCCTGTATTTTCTCTCTGGAGCTTGTAAGATCTTCTGTTTGTCCTCAGTGTTCTGAGAATTTCATTATTCGCCTTGGTGAGGGTGTTTCTCTTTCCTCCATGCGTTGTGCTAGGCACTCAGACCCTGAGTGGAACTCATGTCCGTCAGTCCTGGTTTTGCCAAAAAAACAAATTTTTCTTTTGAGATGGAGTCTCATTCTGTCACCCGGGCTGGAGTGCAGTGGCTCGATCTCACTCACTGCGACCTTCGTCTTCCGGGTTCAAGTGATTCTCCTGCCTCAACCTCTCCCGAGTAGCTGGGATTATAGGCACACCACCATGCCCAGCTAATTTTTTCGTATTGTAGAGATGAGATTTTGCCATGTTGGCCAGGCTGGTCTCAGACTCCTGACCTCAGGTAATCTGCCCACCTTGGCCTCCCAAAGTGCTGGGATTGCCGGTGTGAGCCATCATGCCTGGCCCAAAATTGTTAATAATCTCAAAAATCGTGTTTTCTCTGATCTTTCATTGTGGGCTTCCTGTTCAAATTCAGGGCCATCAGACAACGTTCAAAAAGCATCGTGCATTTCTTTTAAGTGTAAAGGGCAGTGGACTTTAGGCCAGACAAGTGCGGGCTTGAATGCCTTCAGCATCTCTGACTAGCTGGTGACCTGAAGGCTGGGGAGAGTGTTATTTAACTTTTCTAGGGTCGTAATTTCCACCTTGCAGGGATCTTGTGACAGTTATGTTTCAAATAAAATGGAATCATTTGTTAAGCATTTGGAAAAGAGCCTCATCTCTGATGAGCATTAAATAAATAGTATGGGCTTGTGCTGTTATTATTGTTACTTAAGGAACTCTAGTTTGATGCTGGGGTGTTGGTGTGGTGTTCATACCAGTGCAGGGAGCAGAAGCAGGCAGCCAGAGGTCCTACTTCTGTCACGGAGCAGAGCTCCTCAGGAATGGCAGTGCCTCCGTGTTGCGAGGGGCTTGTTGAGGGGATGTTGTGCTTGGTCCTTTAAATGCCCGACAGTCACCAGGGAGGAAGGTGTGTGAGCTCAACCAGGGTGGCTCATCTCAGATTCCATGGCAACCTTCAGGGGTTGGATGGTTTGTCCTTAAGACTCTGACTGCTTCTCTTGTATCAGAAAACAGCAAACTGATGGTGCTTCCTTGACCAGAAGCTGGGCTCTGTCTTGGAGAGGCAGCCAAGCGCCTCAGAGTGCCCTCATTGTCATGCAGGTGGTTGTAGCCCTCGGCTGCTGCTGCCTTACCTTTTGCTGTGGCTTCCTGTGATCCCACCAGCCTCAGCTTCGTGGTGACCCTGGGGCTGGTCATCTGCTCCCTTCCTGGTGCTCTGCAGGGCCTCACCTGGCAGGTTGGCGAGCCGGCCAGAAAATGTCGGAGACCAGGGTGCTGCAGTCTGCCGGGAAGCCCACTGACGACCCTGATGTCTCGTGTCTGGGGAACTTTCTGGCTGCTGGCCTGCTTGTCTAAACACCAACTCTTGACCCTCCAGACATCAAAATGGTCTGATGCTAATTTAAAAATTGTGAAGCCATTGAATGTGAATCCATAGTAATTTGTCAATATAATTTAATAACCAGGGGAAATGGAGGGCTCAGGCTTGGCGCAATTTCCTCTACATCTGCCAGCTTTTCTCATCTGCTGGTTGGGGGCAGGGAGGGTGGTGATGAAAAGTTCTCAAGACAAGAGTGACTGTTTCAATTTCACCTGGGGCCATAAATCAATATTCATTTATTATTCAGCCAGCATTAGCATTTCCCTGGGTAATACTCTAACACATGTAGTGTCAGGATGGCTTGAATTTGTCCTCATTAGGAAGGCAAAGGATGCCTTTTTGCAGGCATAAGCAAGTGAGCCTCCTATTCTGCTTGCTGGCTCACATCTCATGGAAAAGGAAAGTGTTGGTCTTTGGGGAAAGGAGTGGGTTGGGATTTCAGACATGGTCTCTGCTTGGTGTTAGTGGCCACAGTTCACTGTGGCCTGGGTTTATGACTGCTGGTGTCACCCTTGATAAGGAATAAGCTTACAGTGGGAAGTGACAACTGACCCTGCAGAAAAACATTTTATTTCTACACAAGATTTTTCTGTGAGCAACACCATTAATACAAACTCATCCTTGTCTTATCTTTGAGATGAGACTGTATGGGAAAATGGGGGGGTGGTGGCGAGGAGGACAGAGAAACTTGGTATTACAATGTTGGAAACTGCTGTTGGCTGATGACCAGCTAGAAACATTTTCTTTGAAGATGAAATTTAATCAGGAGGTGGAATTTTATGTACAGATGCTCACTCTCACCACCACCTCCATTTTGGTGTATGGAGTATGAGGTGGGAGTGATGGGGAGAGGCGGTGGGGTTCCTTCCTGCTGAGCACGTTGGAGGAGGTGGAAGGTCGCCTTGAGATATCCTGACTGCTGAGGTCTTGCTCTGTGAGTGGACCAGCCATCTTCAAGGCTGCTTGTAGACTTTGATGGGAGAGGTGGTTCTCACAGCACTTTCATTTCAGCTCATGTCACTCTGATATTTTGACCTGAATGTGCAGATGTCATGAAGGGAGATGGTCTCCTACATAATGGCGGGAGGGGGGGCATTAGACTCCATCAGCTTCCCGCCTGCTATTCCTTCCCCTGTCCTGGCATCAACAACTGCCCAACTCCGTTGGGAACTGAAATAAAAAAGCCTAGTATGTTAGTTCATTTTCAAGCTGCTGATAAAGACATACCTGAGACTGGGTGATTTGCAAGGAAAAAGAGGTTTAATGGACTCACAGTTCCATGTGGCTCGGGGGGGCCTCACCATCATGGCAGAAGGTGAAAGGCACATCTCACATGATAGCAGATAAGAGAACTTGTGCAGGAAAACTTCCCTTTGTAAAACCATCAGATCTCTTGAGACTCATTCACTACCAGGAGAATAGCACAGGAAAGGCTCACCTCCATGATTCAGTTACCTCCCACTAGGTCTGTCCCACAACACATGGGAATTCTGGTAGTTACCATTCAAGATGAGATTTGGGTGGGGACACAGCCAAACCTTATCACCTGGTGTTGATGGGAAGCATTTAGCTGGAATTATAATAAACCTGTCAGGGGGAGGGCCGTGAAACAAATCGCTAGAGTGGGACTCCAGGATGATACAGAATCAACAGCTGATACCTGCAACAAGATGGATGAATCTCAAAAACATGATGTTGACGAAAGAAGTCTAAGCCCCACCCCCCAAAAAATTCATACTGTGTGATTCCACTTCTATAAAATCCAAGAGTAGAAGAAATTAATCCATAGTGATTGTAGTCAGAATGTTGTTGCAGGGGGCTGAGAAAGGGACGCGAAGGAACTTCGGGGGTCATGGAAATATTCTGTTTTGTTTTGGGGATGGTTAAACAGGTGTTACCATTGACAGAATTTATCAAATTCAACATCTAAAATCTGTACCTTTGCCGTATGCTAATTACACCTCAATAAAAAGGTATATAATAATTTAAAAACTATTAATCCCTAGGTACATTTTGGAGGCAGGGTGTTAGTCGATCACAGTGAGTTTTATTCCCATGACTTGCCAAATCCCAGGTCCCCTCTCCTTGCCTAACTCCTTTTTGACCATTTGCCAGGTCATTGTCTCCCACGGCTCCCATTCTTCAATTGTCTGCACCACTTTCTGGCCACTGACTGCTTTATCCCAAGGTCAGAGGGAAAAACCAACTTGTTCCTAAATCAGTGCAATATAATAAAACTTTCTGTGGTCATGGGAATGTTCTGTGTGTACACTCTTGAGTGTGATAGCCAGTAGCCATATTGAGCATTAATTGTGGCTAATCAAATGAACTGAGTGCTCAATTTTATGAATTTTAAATTTAAGCATATGTGTATAAATGTGAAAAATACATTTAAAAAAAAGTTCGGATGGTGAGGAGTAATTGCAGTCAGGGACCACCTCACCGAGAAGCTGACACTTGAGCAGAGAGATGATGCAGTGAGCCCTGTGGCTGCATGGAACCTGCAAGCAGCGAGAGCAGCATGTGCAAAGGCCCTGGGGTAGGAGCCTGCTAGTCATGCTTGAGGAACAGAGAGGAGGCCAGGGCGGCTGGAGCAGAGTGAGAGAAAGGGAGAGTGTTAAGAGGTGAGGGCAGGAGTCCCCTTTATCCAGCTGGTTTGGTTGGGTTTGGCTTTTCTGCAAGGAGCTGGAAAAGACCATGTCTTATACTGTACACCAGGTCATGGGTACACTTATGCACCAGCTTGCAAGACTGCGTGTGGGGCAGTGCAGGGGCTGTGTGTCTTCCAGGAGAAAAGCTGACCTGGTCTGGCTGACCATGATCTCCTGAGCTAGAGTACAATAACCCACATCACGGGTCAGCATGACAATGCTCACCCAGATCCGATTTTGTCAGCTCTCCCCTAATTGCTTTTGAATCCTGAAATTAGGCCTGTGGCTTTTGCCACATTCCAGCCTGGCCGAGAGAAGTGGAAGCGGTGGGGTAGGAAGCGTCAGGCCTCCTGGGCAGAGCTGGAGGATGGTTGGGAGCCCTGAGCTTGGGACACCGCTCTGTCACTGTCTCTCTGCCGTCTCTGGAGGAGTCACCCCTTTTTATGAGCCTCAGTGTGCCTCAGTTTCATCACCTGTGGCATGAATTAGATGCCTCCTAGGCCCTTTATCCTTTCTAATGCGCATGATTTTAAGATCACCTCATGGTTGTACAGAAGGGATGCTCGCCCTTGTCCATGGGGTCAGATTTGGGGCCCCGGGGGTGTGTGTTTCCATGACTCGTTCTCTGAGATGACAGGATTAGTATTGGTATACACCAAAACATTGGAGATGTCATTTTTCTATACCCCAGGGGTCTGTCAGGTTCTTGGAATCCCTGTATAAGCATTTTGTTCAATAGGGTAAAGGTGTTGTTTTTCACACTTTGGGGCAATGAAGTTGGAAAATTCAAATCCGAGCATTACTAGCTCTTGGAAAAGACATTCCACTCGGACTGGCCATTGGCTTTTGTCCCACACAGTCTGGAATGTAGGGGGCATGTTGGGAGAAGGGTGAGGTGGCATCTTCTGTGCTTCCCTGAAGTTTCAACTGCAGGACGGTCTTAGTTCATTCAGGCTGCTATCACTGAATGCCATAGACTGGGCAGCTTACAAACAACAGAAGTGGATCTTTCATGGTTCTGGAGGTCAGGAGGTTCAAGATCCAGTCACCAGCAGATTTGGCGTCTTGTGAGGGCCTGGCTTCCTGATTCATCGATGGCTGTCTTCTCACTGTGTTCTCACATGGGGAAGAAGCAAGGAAGTCCTTTGGGGTCTCTCTTATGAGGAAGGGCACTAATCCCCAGAACTGACCCCTTCCACCCCAGGATGAGGAGAGCCGTATCCCAAGGCTGCATAAGGCAGTAAGAGCCCTGGGCCTGGATCCTGATATGATTCTTCCCTCTGAGGCCTCTGGGGCTGCAATAAGAGGGGCTGACTTGAAGATTTCTCAAATGCCTTCGAGGCCTTTTCCCCGCATTGTCTTGGCTATTAACACCTGGCTCCCTTTCAGTCTTGCTAATCTCTCTAGCAAGTAGTTGCTCCACAGGCTGCTTGGATTCGTTCCCTACCACAGGCCCAGGCTGCAAATTTTCTGAATTTTTAACACTCTGCTTCCCTTTTAATTTTAAGTTCAACTTTAACTATTTTGCTCCCACATCTGATGGTAGGTTGTTAGATGCAGCCACACCACCTCTTGAATGCTTTGCTGCTTAGAAGTTTCTTCAACCACATACCCTAAGTCATCACTCTTAAGTTCAAACTTCCACAGATCCCTAGGACACAAACACAAGGCAGCCAAGTTCTCTGCTAAGGTATACATGGGCGATCTTCACTCCAGTTCCCAATAACTTCCTCATTTCCATCTGAGACCTCTTCAGCCTGGCCTTCACTGTCCATATTTTTATCAGCATTTTGGTCACAACTATTTAACAGTCTCTAAGAAATTCCAAACTTTCCCTTATCTTCCAGTTTTCTCCTGAGCCTTCCAAATTCCTTCCAACCTCTGCCCATTACCCAATTCCAAAGCTGCTTCCACATTTTCAGGTATCTTTATAGCAACACCCCATTCTTGGTACTAATTTTCTGTATTAGGCCATTCTTTGTGTTGCTATAAAGAAATACCTGATGCAAGGTAATTTATAAAGAAAATAGGTTTAATTGACTCATAGTTCTATAGGCTGTATAATCATGGCACCAACATCTGCTGGACTTCTAGTGAGGGCCTCAGGATGCTTACAATCATGGTAGAAGGAAAAGGGCAAAGCCAAGGAATCACACGGTAAGAGCAGTAGCAAGAGTGGGAGCAAGGAGGTTCCAAACTTCTAAACAATCAGATCTCACATGAAATAACTTGACAATAATCCCATTATCAATAGGATGGCCCCAAACCATTCATGAGGGATCTGCCTCCATGATCAGGTCACCTCCCACCAGGCCCCATGTCCAACCTTTGGAATCACATTTCAACATGAGATTTGGAGAGGACAAACAGCTAAACCATATCAACAAGCCTGTCCATTCCACATCTTGTACAGCTTCACCATTCTGTGGGATGGGAGGGACAGAAAAGTGCTGTGAGGTCCATGCTCTCCCATTTCAATAGATATGAACTTGGGTTGACAATTCATCACGGACTTCCTTGTTGGTGCTTATCCAATATTTTCTTTCTTGCTCTCTTTTTTAAAAAATCTTACTTTCTAGGCCTTCATGGTATATTTTCTCATCTGAAGGCTATTATCTTAACTTACTCTTTGCATCTTGTAAAACGCTTCAGCCTATACACTGGTGCTCGCTGAATCTTTATTGATGTCATTGATTGAAGTATTCGGATTGTCCAGAAATTTTCCATTCCACATGGCTATGATATATACTAAACACTCTCATGAAGTCCAGGTTAGCAAAAGGAGGTTCCTGAAAGGAGGGACTTACCAAATTCCACCCCGCACATCATGTATACACCATGCCGCCTATTCACTCCAACGTGGCACATTTCTCTGCCACAGCTTTTAAACAAACAGATCACACCATGTTACAGTCAGTGGCTTGTGTGTCTATCTCCCTAACTAGGTTGTAAGTTCCTTGAGAGTACAATGGTATCACATTTATGTCAGTCTCCCTAGAAATTCACCCAGAGCCTCCTGCATAGTGGTTCCCAAGTGCTCTGTCAGAGCCAGCAGTGTGACTGACACTGGGCATGCGCTGGACAACAAATGAGCAACACAACGTTCTCCCTGACATAGAGCTAAGAAAGAGGGGTGGGTGAGCCACAGACTACGAGATGCTGCAGCAAGTGCTAAATGTAGGTGTGGTGTTGTGCAGTCTTCAGTGGGCAAAGGGTTCCTACTCAGCCTGGAGAGTCAGACAAGGTTTTCCAGAGAAGTTGATGATAAAGAGGAAATTTGTCGAAGGAATAAACAGAAGGCACTCAACTGGGGTTCACTAAGTTGAATTGAACATGAGGCATGGCAGTGATGGTAATCATGTAGAACCCAGGCTTCTGCAGGCCATACTACAGGGTCAGTGAGAACACTGATGGGCTGTCAGGAAAAGCTTAATAGAGGATAAAACACTTGAGATGTCTAGAAAAAGAAGTGTTTACCCACATCTGTAGGAAGCTCCTGAGACTTAAAAGCCAGCCCTCTGGGTCCGTGTTCCACCATTGACCTCTAAGCCTCTGATTTAATCTTCACAGTGACTCTGGTTTGATCTGTGTCCTTTACTGTACATTCCAATAATGGACATTAGGAACATTATGAACATTACAATGTACATGATCATACCAGCTTACGTGCATAAGCTGAATTATGTAAACGTCAGTAATTATTACCTAGGAATCTCTGAGAGAGTATTTTTTTAAAATTAGTTTTATTGAGATATAATGTACATACAATTCACCCTTTAAGTATACAATTTGATGAGTTTTGACAGATGTGTATTGTTACAGAACTACCACCGCAATGAAGATATAGAATATTTCCATCATCCTCAAAACGGTCCCTCATTCCCCTTTGCAGTCATTAATCACCTCCTCTCCCCAGCTAATCTGCTTTCTGTCACTATAGGTTCCCTTTTCTGCAAAGTCATAGAAATGAAATCATTCAGTATTTAGTCTCTTGTGTCTATATTCTTTTATTTAGCATAATGCTTTTGAAATGCAGCCCTATTCTTGCCGAACATATCTGTGGTTCATTCTTATTTATTGCTGAGTAATATTCTGTTGTCTGGACAGATCACAATTTGTTCCATTCACCAGTGGTTGGACATTTAGGTTATTTCCAGTTTTTGGCTATTATGAAATTAGCAGCTGAGAACATTGGTGTGAAGTCTTCGTGTGGACATATGCCTTCATTTCTCTTGGAGTAGAATTGCTGAATCCTATGGTAAGTCTATATTTAATTTCACAAGGAATGGCCAATCTCTTTTACAAAATGACTGTACCATTTTACATTCTCACCAGCAGCATATGAGACTTCCAGTTGCTCTACATCCTCACATACTCGGTATTATGTGTTTTCTTTTTTTTAATTTTGGTGATTCTAATGAGTATGTAATGGTCACTTACAGTGGTTTTCATGTACTTTTCCCTGTTGACCAATAATGTTGATTATCCTTCCTTGTGTTTATTTGCTGTTCTTACATCTTATATGGTAAAGTGTTCCAATTTTAGCTTTTTTTTTTTTTAAATTGAGTCACCTGTTTTCTTCTTACTGAGATGTAGAAATTATTAAATATTCTGGATACCAGTTCTGTATCAGATATGTTTTACTTTTTTTTTTTTTTTCTGTATCATGGCTTGCCTTCATTTTCTTAGTAGTCTTTCAAGGAGCAGAAGTTTTAATTTTGATAAAGTCTAACTTATCACAGTTTTCTTAATGGTTAGTGCTTGTTTTTTGTCATAGGAAATAATTTGCCTAACCCAAGTTCATACATAATTTAGTTTTACAGTTTTAGCTTCACCTTGAGATCTTCAGTCCATCTCACATTAAAATTTATATATAGTGTGAAATAAGGATCAGGATTTCTTTCTTTCCATACACATATCCAGTTGTTCCAGTGCCGTTAGTTGTAATGAGTTTACATTTTCCACTGGATTGCTTTTGTGCTTTTGTCTAAAACTAAATGACTACATCCGAGAGTGGGCTGATTTCTAGGCTTTCTATTGTGTTCTGTTGATCTGTATGTCTGTCTGACTTTATGATAGTATCACTTCTTGATTACAATAGCTTTATAATCAGTTTGGAAATGACTTATTTCATAAATCAAATGAGGAGAGGCCTTGTGTCAACCTTTCAAATTTGTTCTTTTTCAAAATCACTTTGGTTGTTGTAAGCCCTTTCATTTACACATACATTTTAAAATCAACTTGTCCATTTTTATTTCTTTAAAAGAGCCTGCTGGGATTTGGCTCACGGTGGCTTTTGCATCCAGATCAGTTTGGGGAGGACTAACGTTTTAATAATAATTGAACACAGTATATCTTTCCATGTACTAAAATCTTTTATCTCCGTAATCTTTTGTAGTTTTCAGTGCACAGGTATTACATGTAAAATTTATCACTGAGTATTTAGTATTTTTATGCTACTTTAAATAGTGATTCCAAAAACTCCATATTTCTAGCTAGTGTACAGAAATACAGTTGAGTTTTACTTACTAACTTGGTATGTAGTCTTACTAAACTCACTTATAGTTTTAATAAGTATGTTTTGTGTGTGGGAGGGGTGGTAAATTACTGAGGATTTTCAAAATAGAAAATTATGCAGTCTGTAAATAAAAATGGTTTTACTTCTTTCTTTTCTATCTGTATACTGGCTAGTCCCTCCTAATCAGTGTCAAATAGAAGTAATGTAAGTAGATGTCCTTGCCTTTTTCGTGATCTTAGGAGTAACGTTCATTTTTTTCACCATTGGTTGATATTAGTTGTAGGTTTTTCCTAGATACCATTTATCAAGTTGAAGAAATTCCTTTCTATTCCTAGAGTGCTGAGAAGTCTTTTCCTTCCTCCCTTTTTCCTTCCCTTCTCCATGAGTGGGTAGTGACACATTTGACACATCAAATGCTTTTTCTACTTCTATTGAGATGATTATATGGGCTTTCTTTTTGTTCTGTCAATATGGGAAATTGCTTTGATTGATATTTGAATGTTTAATCAACTTTGTTTCCCTAGGGTAAACCCCATTTGGTCATGTTGTATTATCCTTTTTATATATTGCTGAATTTGTGTGGCTGATACTTCGTTGAGGACTTTTAAGTCTGATTCATGAGAGCTACTGGTCTGTAGTTTTCTTATGATTCTTTTGCTTTTAGTGTCATAGTAACGCTGGCCTGAGAAATAAATTGGAAGTGTTTCTTCTTTATCTTTTTTTCTGAAAGAGATGTTTTAGAATTGGTTATTTCTCCTTTAAATGATTAAATGTTTGGCAGAATTTGCCAATAAAACCATTGGGGCCTGAAGTTTTGTGAGAAAGATTTTCACTACAATATCAGGGTCTTCAATCGCTACAGGGTTCTTCAGGTTATCTACTTCTTGAATGACCTTCGATTTGTCCATTTCTTCTACGTTGTCAAATTTATTGGCATCAAGTTGGTTGTATTTCCTTATTTAATTCTTAATAGATCCTGTTGGATCTGTAGTGATGTGCCTTCTCTCATTCCTGATGTTGGTAACGTGTGTCCTCTCTTTTCTAGATGAGTCCTGGAGGTTTATCCTATGTTACTGATCTTTATTAAGGTCTTTGGTTTTATTGATTCTTGTCTACTGTGTATCCATTTTCTATCTCATTGGTTTCTTTTTTTTTTTTTTTTTTTGGAGATGGACTTTCACTCTTGTCACCCAGGCTAGAGTACAATGGCGTGATCTTGGGTCACTGCAACCTCCGCTCCTGGGTTCAAGTGATCCTTCTGCCTCGGCCTCCCGAGTAGCTGGGATTATAGGCATGTACCACCATGCCCAGCTAATTTCGTATTTTTAGTAGAGACAGGGTTTCACTATGTTGGTCAGGCTGGTCTCAAACTCCTGACCTCAAGTGATCCACCTGCCTCAGCCTCCCAAAGTGCTGGGATTACAGTTGTGAGCCACCGTGCCTGGCCTGTCTCGTTGATTTCCACTCATAAGTTTATTATTTCTTTCCTTCTTACTTTGGGATTAATTTGATTTTCTTTTAATTTTTTCTTAAAGGCAAAGCTCAGATCATTGATATTAGGCCTTTTAAACATTTTTAAGCACATTATTTACTATAAAATTTCCTCTACGCACTGCTTTTGCTGCGTACCACTAATTTCAATATACTGTTGTTCTACTTTCTTTCACTTGAACGTATTTTGTAATTTCCCTGGTAATTATTCTTTGATTCATGAGTTTTTAAGAAGTGGGTTGTTCTATTGTTTAGTTTCCAAACACTAGAATATTCTAGATATTATCCTGTTACTGATTTCTAGTTTAATCCCATTGTCAGAGAATATGCCTTGTATGATTCCAGTTTTTTAATTGGTTGATATCTTTTTAATTGCGTAGAATGTGATCTACATTAATATTACATTTAAAAAGAATGTGTGTCCTGCCTTTGTAGGGTAGATGTTCCATAAATGTCAGGCAAAGCTGGTTGATCGTGTTGTTGAAGTCTTCTGTTTACAGACTTTCTGTTAGTTTGTTCTATCAGTTATGTAAAGTATTATGATCCTCATCTTTAATTTTGGATTTGTCTGTTTTCATTGCTGTAATGAATGGTCTATATATTCCGTCATTTGCATGCACGTACAGGTGTAGCACTAAGATAAATTCACATGAGTGAGTGGCTTGCTCAAAGGGGAGATTTGTACTTTTCAGAGAAATTGTCAAATTGTTCTCTGTACAGGTTGGACCATTTTGCACTGCCACCAATCAGAATGGTATGAGAGACTGTTTTCTCATAGCCTTGTGATATTTTGGTTAGATAAAAGGGTGTTACTATCGTTTTGGCTTTCATTTATTTTATGAGCATTTGAGCCTTTTCAGAGGTTTAAAATTTGTTATTTTAACTGTCTCTCACATATATTTTGTCCATTTTCTCTTTGTTGGTCTTTTCTTCTAGATTTCCATGAGCCCTTTATAGAGTAAGGAGATTAACCCTTCGTGATAATGTTTTTCCTAGTTTGTATTTGATCTTTCCCCTGAATATGCTTTAACTTCTGTCTCATCAAGTATGTCAATCTTTTATGGCTTTGAGATGGTCAGAAAACGTCTTTGCTACTACAAGATGTTGAAGGAGCTTGCCAGCATGGACAAAACTTATGTGGAGTTTACCTTTAATGTACATTTATACTTGGCCCTGAATGAGTGGCTAATTTCCTTAAACCTTTTTGTCGTAATCTTCCATCATTCAGTGAAGATTCAACTGTGAGAAATTATAGAGACACAGTACTGGTAACAGCAGGAACTCAATACCTAGCAAGGAAATTGCTGTCGCTGTTTTCACGGAGTCCACTGTTTAGGGACATGAGAGATGATGATGAGGCCTTCGATGAGGCAACCTGGTACAGTTTATAGCTGGGAACGATTCCAGGTCCTGCCACTAGCAGAGTGACCCTGGGAAAGTCATTTAGCCTCTCTCCAACTGTTTCTGTCAGACGCCCACTCTGACACTGCTGAGAATTCCGTGGCATGGTAGGTGTGGCTGCACCTTGAGAAAAGTCAATGGCGGTACAGCCTACGCGTGTTAGGGTTTCTCATAGTCAGCCATGTCTCCATGTCTGCTGTGGCTTCCTGACTCTCCGGAAGGAATCTTCTCAGAAACTTTCTTTTATTAAACTTAGAGACTGTCTTAGCTTGGGGTGCCAAAGACAAATGTCGTAGACTAGGTGGCTTAAACAACAGGAATTTCTTCTTCACAGTTCTGGAGACTCAAGTCCATGATGAATGTGCCAGCAGAGTCAGCGTCTGGTGAGGGATCCTTCCTCGGGTTATGGATGGCTGCCTTCTCACTGTGTCCTCATGTGGCCTTTCCTTGGTGCACATGGGTGGTGGGGAAAAAGATCTTCTGTTTTCTTATAAAGGTACTCGTCTCTTACAAGGGTACTAGTCCCCCCCGCCCCCATGACCTAATCTAACCCTAATTATCTTTCAAAGGCCCCATCTCCAAATACTGTCACATTGGGGTTAGGGCTTTAACATATGAATTTTGTAGGAACACAGACATCTCGTCTATAATAGGGACTGATGTCTTTTTAAACCTAGTTTTATAGGCAGAGTCTCACTCTGTTGCCCAGGCAGGAGTGCAGTGGCACTATTATAGCTCACTGCAGTCTCAACCTCCTGGCCTCAAGTGATCCACCTGCTTCAGCCTCCTGAGTAGCTGGGGCTACAAGCGTGCGCCACCATGCCTGGCTAATATTTATATTTTTTGTGGAGATCAGGTCTTGCTATGTTGCCCAGGCTGGTCTTGAACTCCTGGCTTCAAGTGATCTTCCCACCTCGGCCTCCCAAAGCACTGGGATTCCAGGCATGAGCCACCACGCCCAGCCAGGTACTGATGTCTTGAGCAGGCTGCTGACTGCATCTCTGTGACATTCTGTTCATGCCAACAGTCAACGTGGGAGCCGTGTGGAGAGAGGAGCACGTGCACTGCAGGAAAGCCATCTGGGCCTGGGCAGGGCAATTACAGAGCTTTTAGGACATTGAAAGCTGGTTTTGGGAGAGGGGCTTTGGCAGGTCTGTGCCAGCCTGGATCCTTCTTGGGTTCCTGCGCAGGGTTCGTCTGTTTCTGAGGCAGATCCACTCAGCAGTGGTGACCTGCAGCCTGCAGCTTTGGGTGACACTCAGAGATGGCCTCAGACTCTGTTCTAGAGGGAAAGGTAGTTGCTCTCTCAGAGCCAGTCCTAGGAGCAAAGGGTGGCTGGTAGAAATAATCCATGCTCAGAAAAAGCCTCCTTTTGCATCTTGGCTTCTCTACATTAAAAAACTTAGCTTCCCAATACTAATATAGCATTCACTCTGTGCCGGGCCCTGTTTGACCCCGTGACACATCCGTATGAAGTTTTATGGCAGGGTTCAGGCAGAGAAGCAGACTCCTCTAAGTGATGCAGAATAGGGGTTTGTGGCAGGGATGAGACTTTCCACATGGTGGTTGCTGGTGCCGACGTCCTGGTAAGGCCGTTGCCTCTGAGTGTGGTGTTGGCCTGAAGTCAGCAGCCGTGCAGTCAGGAAAGAAGGCTGAGCCAGGAGGAGGGGGCAAGCACAAACTGGCGCCCATGAAGATGGCCTGGACCTGTATGTGACCCTCACTGTCTCAGCCTCCATGACATTGGGCATCCTGCAGAAGAAGTGGGCGCCTTTGCCACAGAGCTATATGCACACCTGGCTCATGACTCAGCGAAGCTGGAGCAGGGGGATGCGGCAGGAGGGGAGAATCCATGGGCCCGGTGCTGCCCTGCTCTCCCCTGAGCGAGTCCGTGGAGCCACGGAACGTGCCTGGCTGAGGTGCGGCAGCACCGAGCCGCTTCACCACCTTTCACGGCCCATGCGGGTGTCTCTGGGAGTCAGCTTCCACCGGGAACCATGGAGGAAGGAAATTCTGGGCAGCGTGGTTGCCCTGAGCTCTGTGCTCGCAGTGCATGCGGCCACCGTCGGGGGTCTGTTGTTTTTTTCCACTTTATAGGTAGGACAGTGGAGGGAGGGAGGGGTTCAGGGGCTTGCCCAGAGTCACACAGCTAGTAAGTGGGGCTCCTGCTTGAGTGCCTTTGAAGCTGCCACCCAGTGGTTCTACTTTTTCGCCCCGGGAAGCCCGCCCCAGTCCTCCAGGAGCTGGACCTCGCCGGCCCCTCCGGTCCATGGAGAGCGCCCCCGAGATGAAGCCTCCCCGGTGCAGGAAGCTTCCCGCACAGCCCCTTGATAGGCCGCGGTGGAGCTCAGTCCTGGTCTTGTGGAAGCTGAAGTTTGTTTCACCATGCATACTTACTTCTCGGTGACAAGCTTCCTGTGTCTCTCACAAGAACGCTGACCAGGCTTGGTTGGGGCTCAACGTGAGTACCCAATGTGGCCGGCAGGTAGAGGACGTTTGTGTGTGGATCATGTGTTTCGGCCCCTTAACAACAACTCCTACCTTTCATTGCCAGCGGCTGCCAGGGGCTGTAGGCATCCCACTGCCGCTTACAGAGGAGCAACTGAGATCCAAGTGTTCGTTTCCAGTAAGCCGTGGAGTTTAGAGTTGAACAAAGGCCTGCCTGGCACACTCCTGCCGCTGGGTCGGCCGAGCCCTGGTTCTGAAGCTCCCTTTAGAGATGGAGGAACGGTCACTAAAGCCATGGGTGGCGTTTCTTGAGCTGCATCTCAGGGTGGGGCAGCCCAGCCCAGCCCCTGTGCCCCAGGGGCCTAGATGGGGTAAGCACAGATTTTCTCTACCTCTGGACACTTTGGGAGGAGGGCTTTGCAAACAGACTGAACGGAGCCAGAGGGGATTCAGGCGTGGGGTAAGCAAAGGGAGCCTTCGGTCTCCAAATGTGAGGCCTCCAAGTTTTTGACTTTCCTAACTGCCTCAGTATCCCGGCCTGTGCTTCCTGAGTCCCGTTAGCACCTGGGGCTGTTGACATGCGATTCTTTGGTCGGGTGTCTTAGTTCTAGCTGTTATAACAAAACACCACAGACTGGGTGACTCATAAACCACAGACATTTCCATCTCACAAGTTCTGGAGGCTGGGAGTCCCAAGACAAGATGCTGGCAGATTCAGTGCCTAGTGGGGGCCCTTTTCCTGGTTCATAAGACGGTGGCTTCTCCCTGTGTCCTCACATGTGGAAGGGGCAAGCCGGCTCTCTGGGGCCTCTTTTGTAAGGGCACTCATCCCATTCATGAGGGCTCTGTCCTTGCGACCTAATCACCTCCCAGAGGCCCCCCTCCTCATACCGTCACCCCGGCGATGAGGTTTCCATGTGTGAATTTTGGCGGGGACACATACTCAGATGGTAGCATCATGTTCAGTTTATTTTCTGTGGGTGCTGTCTCCTGGACTTAAGCTGAGTCCCTGCACAAAGAGAGCTTCCATCTGGGGCTCCTGACCCCCTCCCGCTGTGTCCCCTGCTGTGTAACCTCCGCATAGGAGGGACTGAAGAGTTGTCAGGAGACCTGGTTTGGGATGGGCCTTACTGGCCATTTGAGGAGGTAAAACTTCAGTGAGTAGATTACTTTAAATCACCTTTTAAATGTGAAAGAATTTTAGGTTAATAGGAGAGTTTTACAGATAGTACAGAGAGTTCCCATACCCCCTCCATCCAGCCTGCCCTGCTGTTAACATGGCACACAGCCGCGGCAAATTCGTCTCTACCGCAGGATGACGGTGCTCTTCACAGAACTCTAGACTCCCTTCTCATGTCCCCAGTTTTCCCACTGATGACCTTTTTCTGTTCGAGGATCCAGTCTGGATGCCATGTTGCATTTAGTTATCAAATCTCCTTAAGTGTCCGGTGTGTGACAGTCTCTCGGTCGTTCCTCGTGTTTCATGACCTTGACACGTGAGACGTAGTGGTCGGGTATTTTGTAGCCCGTCCCTCAGTTTGGGTTTGTTTGATGTTGTTTTGCAGTTAAAATGAGGTTATGGATTTGGGGATGGAACACCATGGAGGTAAAGTGCCCTTCTTGTCACATCGTATCGGGGGCGACATGGTGCTAACACAACTTATTAACGGTAATGTGAACCTTGATCACTGGGCTAAGGTGGTGTCTGCTTGGGTTCTCCATTGGTAAGCTACTGTTTTTGCCTTTCTATCCTCTCTGTTAGATTTGAGTCTCTAAGTCCAGCCCAAACTCAAGGGCAGGGGATGGGGTGGGGAGTAGCGAAGAGTTTGTGAACATAGGTTGCCAAAACCACCACTGCCATTGACCCATGTTTTCAGGGAGATGCTTTGACCTTATACAGATAACCTGTTTCCAGTGAAGTGGTTTTTCAAATGGCTTTGTTAAGTTTTGAACATGAAGCAGGCTGTCTCTCTCTTCCCAGGTTCTGACACGAGGTTTGTGAATTTGATTAATAAAATGCGTAGGGAAAAGCCGATTTCTTTGCCTATGTATGATGCTGCATCTGAGTTCTGCTGGCAGGTGCATTTTAATATTGGGAAATCTGAAGGCTGTGTCTCATGGGGGTGACACATGGGAGCTTGAAGCAGAAGAGCTGGATGGGCCCCAATGTCAGGAGATAGTGGTGCTTACTTATTGCATATGGGACTCAATTGTTGGCTTGCAAAAGTAAGGTAACAATTTAGAGGAAGTGTTCAGATAACGTCAGTAGCAGACTATATTTTTAGATGCTATTTTCTCTACCCATGTTTATATGAACTCTCAATTGCCCTGTGTGAATTTAAGGGGGAAAGATACGGTTTTAAGTAGCTCTGGCCATAACTGACCCTGTGGCAAATTCAGTTGTCTCTGTTGAAGGATTGTTAGGCCAGTGGTGTGTTTATGTGTTCCAAAATTCTCAGTCAACTGCTTGGTGAATTATCTGTGGAAAATTCTATTTAGAAGACGCTGTTCTTAGCATTCTGACCAACTATGTTATTGATCTATGACTGCTACTCATTTTAGCAGAATAGTGGGAAGGTGAATTTCCTACAGGAAAATAAATACATAATGGTTTTCTAAGTAAATATAAATTGGGATTATCTGTTTTTGAGCATCTTTTCCAATTCCTGGTGACACACAACTGAGATGTGAAAGCATGCAGTATACCCCCACCTGGTGGCAGCATACCTGACTGACTACTTGTACTTGGAACAAAGCTTATCTCTAAGGCAAGTGGGTTGGAGATGACCTGCTCCAGCAGGAGGTGAACTGTTGAAATCTGGAACTTTCTCTTGCAGGACGATTTCCTGTTCAGTGTCTCCATTTTAAGTGGGATTCTTTGCAGCATCCTGGCCGTGTTGAAGTTCATGCTGGGGAAGGTTCTGACCAGTAGAGCACTCATCACAGATGGTGAGTAAGGCTAGGATGCCTAATCCCTGGGGGCTGAGCTCACAGTGGAGGAAGATGCTGTTTGGGTCTCCTTTAGTTGCTTCCCTTGCTGGAGAACTCAATACTTTGGAATCCATTTCTCACTCTCCTACCCACCTCAAGCTGTTTAATGATTCTCAGAGCTCCCGTATCAGGGCAGATATCTTGTGCCCTGGAAATTTAATAAACTCTTCATAAATCACCTCCACTCTGACCTCCTAGCAGGGAGGCTCGGGGCTCCCCAGCCTCTTAATCATGAAGCACAAAGGGCTTCCTGGAGTCTCGGGTTTTATGTGCATTGCTCCCCATAAAAAGTAAATGCCTTTTCTGGATTCTATAAATGTTGCCTTTGTGAATTCTCCATGCTTGTTTTTCCTTCCAGCTAGTGGGACGCTCACCTGGGAGTTCAGGTAGCAGTTACCAGGTGCCTGCTCTGGGCAAATGACCTGTGTGTTCTCTGCTTAGAATCTCAACCAGCTAGAAAAGTCTGTGTGTGTCCCTGTGGGACAAGAGGAACTTCTTTTGTGACCTTTGGGATGACAGAGAGAGGGGTGTGTGAGTGCAAGAAAAGTACGTTTCAGGCCCCAGACTCGCTGATATCACTGATGTACAGACAAGAAACCTGATAAGCAGTGCCTCCTGGACATGTTCTTTTATTTATTCTTGGGCATGTGCGGAGCCCAGGGGTCAGGAGTAAAGTGGTAGGGGGTCAAAGGGCAAAAGTCTTGTGGGTTGGTGGGTGCACCTGCACAGAATAGAGCAGAAATATGTGGATTCTTTTTTTAAAAGTTTATATATGTGTGTCTGTATATGTATATATGTACACACAAACATGAAAATGTTTTACATGTTATACACGTTTGTGTGTGTGTGTGTGTGTGTGTATTTTTTTTTAAGATGGGGACTCACCATATTGTTTCCCAGGCTGGTCTAAAACTGCTGAGCTCAGGCAGTCCTCCCACCTCAGCCTCCCAAAGTGCTGGGATTACAGGTGTGAGCCACTGCGCCCGGCTGGATTATTTTTGTAAGAAACACTTCCTTGTCCCAAACTCTCAAGGCTCTTTTGTGTGTGAAGTGTGGAGTGCAGACGTGCATGGTGACAGTGACAGCTATGGGGCCCTTCTCACCCGCAGGAGGGAGCATGGTGACATGGCGTGGGCTCCTTGTCTTAGCCAGTGTTGAGGATCTGCTGGGTGCAGAGCTGGACTTTGCACAGTGGGCAGGGGTACAGGAAGCCAAAGTGATGTTTCCTCCCTGGGACGGAGCTCTGGCCCAGGAATCCATCCACAGAGGTGGCAGGACTGTTGGCAGGTGGCGGGACTGTTGGCAGATGTGTTGGCAGGTCTGGGGGATGAGGGTGGGGGTGTGGCCTGGTTGTCCTTGTTGGGGAGCCAGGAGTCCCTGTGCCCACCGCCTGCCCCCACTCCGCCTCCTGAGTCTGCAACATGGTCTCTTGGGAAGGCAAGAGGAGGCCCCCAGCTTTTCACCCATGGTTACCCTCAGAAGAGCATTACCCGTGTGCATGGATGTGCATGGGGTTCCTTTGAACAGGCCTGAAGATGTTGGGGGTTACAGGACCTGACATCCTGACTGCAAAATCCCAGACCCCCGACGCTCATCAGTTGACCACTACCAGGCTGGCAGCACTGAAATTTCTTGGGCTGTTTGTTGAAAACAAAGATTCCTGGGCCCACCCCAAAGATTCTGATTCCAGGTGGTTGAGTTGGGGCCCAGGAGCTGGTGTTTTATGCCAGCGCCCCCGTCTATGTGGCGCACACCAAGGTTTGGTGCTGCCCCTGTGCCCGCCCCAGGGGCCAAGTACAGCATCTTTCCAGGGAAGGCGGCCCCTGCTGTGTCCAGCACTCCTGCATGCCATGTGACCCGCAGCTCAGAGTCCTTCCTTAAGTCGCCCTGCCCAGCAGGACCTGCTGTTGGTTTCTGCCCTTGTGAGATGCTGCCTTGCTCCTTGGGCTGAGGAAGCCTTTAGTCCATATGAAACCAAAGCTATTCAGACGGTAAAAGTGGTTTAAAATGGCGAGAGGATTGACTACCTTGACTGCCTGGGTTGAGACTGCCTCTTTCCTGTTCACCTTTAAGCAGCGCTAAGGCCCCTCATGCGCAGCAGGCAGACAGGACCCCTTCCCCAAGCTCCAGATGAAGCCCTAGGTTGCCGCTTCCTGCCAGGCTGGGGGAAGGCAGGATCCTGCTGCCATCAGGTCCCGGGTTTGATGCTGTTGGAGCGTGAAGCTGCAGTAACACCGGATCAGCGGGGGTTCACACTCTGCTAGGTGCTGCGCTGGCTGGGGACGCCAGCTCCGGAGCAAGCCTCCCTTTCCAGTTTCTGCCTTATTGCTGTGAGGCATCCTGCCCTGATCCCCAAAACGTGGTTGCAACTCAGCCAAGCAACCCCTCTGCTATAAATAGACAGGTCTTTCTAGCACAGCCGGATCTAAAGAACTTGCAGTTCAGCCTCCTGAGAATGACACAGCATACTGAGGCCACAGCCTGGGCTTCTGGGGTCTCTGTCACCCACTGAGACATCGTAGAATTATAGGTAGCTTGCATCAAGTTGACCCGAATATGTTGTCCTGCAAGACCTGGGTTCATCTGCATGGCCTTCCCTGTCTGGAGCAGACCTGGGATTTGGGGTAGGGAGTTCACCCCCTGGGATTTTTGCAGTCTGCTGCTTTGTGGTCTGCAGCATCAAATGCCGTCCTTGGCCATGGAGCCCTTCTTTCCTTAGGGACGAGTGTAGCCGGGACACCGGGTGGGTTCTGTGTGAGAGCCGAGGGATGAGTGGGCCCCAGCCAGGGGTTTGGGTTGGGACCTCCAGCTGCCTTAGAGGTCCGTTTACAAGGCTCTGAGGGCCACTCTGGCCCAGCCCTGTAGGGATGCAGAGTGGAGGCCTGGCTGGCCTCGGCTTCCCTCAGCCACGTATGCTGCCCACCTTCCCTTCAGTGCCTCCTTACCTAGAACAGGAGGGAAGGGCAGGAAGCCCTAGGGTAGGCAGTGTGGGTTTGAACAGCTTTCTGGGCTCCCGGTGGTGAGTCCACAGCAGGCAGCTCCTCGGCCGGCTCCCAGGCAGGCTGTGAAGCCCCTCTGGCTGGCACATCTGTGGGATCTTGATCCACCTCACTGAGGTTGGGGTGCAGGCAGCCTCACTCACCGGACACCTGGCTGTGGAGCCAGCAGTCAGAGCCCCAGCAGGAGTCCCTGAACCCGCCCTGCCCATGACCCACGGGGCTTGGCCCCCTCCTTGGAACACTGGCTCTGTGACTTGGTTGGTGCTGTTTCCTAACATTGTAGATACTCCAGATACACGATCTCGGTCTAGGCTTCACTGTTCTGGCTTCCACCATGTTATATGGTATTCAGAGGAGAACAACAGTAAGGCTGCTTTTCTAATGAACAACTTCTGACTTTGATTTCGCGCACACGAATCCTTCACACCCATAAGCAGTATTTCCATCATACTTGTGAACCAGGGAGGAGGTCGTTACAAGGAAAAGTGGGGGGTTTGGGTGAAAACTATCTCACAATCAGGCGAAGAGTGGAGAAGAGCCGTCCTCCAGGCAGAGGGAGTCCGAGTGAGGAAGGGGCATGGGGGGGTCCCTTCCTCACTCAGAAATGGGGGACAGAGCATGGCGGGGCTTGAGGTCTAGGGTGGGATGTGGGATATTTTGTCAAGTGTTGAAACAGGTAGGGCGACATGAGTGCTATTTTCTGCGGAGCCCGCTGGTCATCGGTGGTGGGGAGCAGAGTGGAGGGAGCTGGGAGCTGAGCAGGGGGAGGCCTGGGGAGAGGAAGGGATGGCAGGCTCAGATGGGGTGAGGGAGAGGGTTTGGGAAGTGGTGGGGTAGGTATAGAATGAGCAGCATGGGAATGAATCGGCTGTGTGGGTTTGATGAGTGCAGAGGCAGTGCCCCTCCCCTGAGCCTGTTCCCAGGAGGCCCTGTGCTCTGTGGCCCTGCCATCCCCTGCTAGGTGGGTGTGTTGCTGGCAAAACATGGCAGGAGTAATTGTAGCCTCCTGCTAATTGTACTGTGTGGGATCTGGGCTTCTTCCATTCGTTGATTAGCAGAACTAGGGAGCGATCTGTATTTATCTTCTCTCTGTTCTTTCCTCACTTTTGAAGGTGGGTGGGCAGGATGGGGTCAGGGAGCCATGGCTGTCATGAACCTTGGGGGTTCCCTGTGGCTGCCAGCCAAGCTGTGGCACAGCCAAGCATCCCCTCTGTGGGAGAGGGCGGCCTCCCCTGTCACCTGGCGGCGACTGGGTTCCGAGCTGGAGCCAGGCTGAAGTGGGCCAGGCTGATGCTGCCGGCTCCCTTTGTCAATGGGGTGTCCTTATAGCTGGGAGGCAGATCTTTGGGGAAAGGGACAGCAGGGTGTGGTTGATGGAGAACCTGTGCGGTGCAGTGAATCTGGTCTCATATGGTTTGTGGCTTTGGACGTTGTCATTTATGGGTTTGTTGCTATTGGGACTGGGCTGAAATCACATAGGGTAATGTGATTTCATACAACAAACACATACTACAAATCAGACAGAGGAAGAGCATGAGAGGGCACCGGGGGAGCGCTCTGGACGTGGGGTACAGCTTCAGTCCTGTGGGAACAGCTGGGGCGAATCTGGAAGCCCCGCTGAAACAGGGGCCTGCTCTCTTCTCCTGCTCCACATCCAGTTCTCAAATACCTCATCTATGACAATCTTTCAAGCACACAAGAAACTTTTAAATTAGAATATTCTGTGTACAAGGAATGTGTTTAACTACACAGATCCTGATCCAGTTGGCAAAGCCAGACTGGTGGAGCTCTAATCAGGATGGCCTTAGCCATCATTTTATGCCATTGTATGCTCCTAAACTGATAACAGCATTTCTTCGTTAGAGCGGATCTGTGGTTGCAACTGTGGGGACAGGGCCAAGTCTGTGGGGCTGGCACTGCAGAGGGGAGTGTCGGCAGGGCCTGCCTACTGCGCTGGTGGGGGCTGGGGGCTCAGAGCTCTTCATGTGGAATGACAGACTGGGAAGGTCCTGACATTTGGAGCAAAGTGGCGGGTGGCCATGGACTCGGTCCCTATTCTCTGTGTGCTTGATCCAGCATCCTCAGGCAGACTCTCAAGAAATGAAGCTGAAATGAGTCAGGCTCTGTCATCACAAAAGGTGAGCCAAGCCGGGCAGGGCAGAGTCTCCTCCTAGAAGATGCAGCGAACAGGTGACCCTGCCACCAGCCTCTCAGCTGTGCGGCATCAGGGAGCACCTGGCGGGCCTGTTGTCAGGAATGGCAAGCTGGGGCGGCCTTGGTGCTGGCTGGCAGAGCGGGTGACTTGGTGGAGCTGAGTGGACATCTAGTGGCTGTCTGGGGAACCTCACGCTTTTGCCTCTGAGCAGCGCCTGGCTTGGGCTTCCTTCTCCTGGGGTGACTGTCTGAGGAAGCCAGGCAGGGGTGGCGCTCAGGCTGGGCCCTTGCCTGCCTGCCTACTTCCTCCTTCGTGTGGTCACTTGTTCATGCAGCGGTCATTTGCACCCCGATGAATGCTGGGCCCTGTCCTGGGACTTTAAATACTGCAAGGAGAGACCAAGTTCCTGTCCTTAAGCCTAGGTTTCCAGTGAGAGGAGTGGGGCGGTTAAAATGGCAAAGCTAGCCTGTTAGCTGGAGGCAGAAGGGAGTGGTGGGTGGAGAGGAGGAAGTTTAGGGGCTGGGGGCTGAGGACAGGGCTGGGAGGGAGGCCCTGGGCGACGGTGACAAGCCCTGTGGCCCTGAGGGGTAGGCAGGGTGGCTGTCGCAGGGTTGTGTGGCTGGATGTGAGGGGTCTGGTGCGATTTGAGCCTGTGATGGGGGCTTTCCTGCAGAAGAGTCTGGCTGCTGCTCACTGACAGAGGGTCCCTCTGGCTGTGATGGGGTCCAGGGAGGACCACAGGTGGCTGGGGCAGAGCAGGGATCAGCGGGGAGAGTGAGAATGAGTTGGGGGAGTAACATCTGGTGAGGGGCAGGTTGGTGGTGTAAGGGAAGACGGGCTCCTAGAATCTCGGCCTCTGGAGCTGGTGGCCCCATCTATGGAGCATGCGGCAGAGGGCGAGGCGGCGCTCAGGGCTCTGTTGTGGCTGTAGTCAGTCTGAGATGCTTCCGTGAGGAGCCTGTGCCTGAGGGCAAAGGTCAGGACAAAAGCTGGGAATTGCGGGGAGCAGGGCTTATGGATTGGCAGAGGGCCAGCTCAGAGGACAGAGCCTGGGACACTCGGGGACGCAGGGGAGGACCCAGCAAAGGGGACAGGAAGAGCCCTAGGGGGGTGTGAGGCTGGGGATGTGACCCCCACTGAGAAAGGGGCCTGTCACCACTGCAGGTAGCAGGATGAGGATGACTTTGACTTCGGGAAGGGCTGGGGGAGGAGGGAATCTGGGCAGAGGTGTGAGTGTGGAGGCAGCGGGCAGACTCTTCTGCGGGTTTTGTGAAGGCCAGTAGGAGATGGGGGAGGCGTGGGGTCCAAGAAGAGTTCAATGGGGATAGGAAGGTGGGTTAATTCCAGTAGAAACGATCCGATCCAATCTGGGAAGGAGGAAGGGAGGAGCATCGCAAGAACCAAGCCCTTTGAGGTGGGCAAGGGAGCAGGGCACTGTAGGAACAGTTACAGGTGGGTGGTGGATGTGGTGTGGGGAATATGAGGTATCTTTGACCAAATCTAGGTGTCCTGAGCACGGGGGAGAGAAGGGCATACTGCCAAGTGCATCGCAGGGCACAGGCCAGTCCCTGGGGTGCCCTTGCAGGCCCGCGGTTCATCTTCCATTCCTGTGAGCGGCCATTGCATCTCCACCTTGGATCCTGAGCAGATTTGCTCAGGTCACCCCTGCCCGGCAATCCTCCTCTGCCCCGGGGGAAGCCCAGCCTGGCGTGGAATGTTACGGGTCCGCACAAACCTACTGGCAGGGCCTCCTTGGGCAGCGTGGACCTGGAGCTGCTTTTGGGGCCACCAGTGTGTTGGGGCAGGGGAGGAGCTGGTGTCCTTCGCGAGGAGACCCTAGAAGCTACCCTAAGCCACTCCCTTCCTGTGTGGCCTTTGACAGCTCTGGTAAAGCAGAAGTATCACATGTAGGCTGGAGGCCCCAGTGGGCTGCTGTGTGCAAAGAGATGGCAGTCGCTATCTAGTAGCTCCAGTTCTGTTTTTATGGCCATTTCTCCAACCATGTAGCCAATATTTTGCAAAAAACTTAGCGTAATAGACTTTGCATTTCTCTTCTGGAGGGAAAGGAGAAAACCTCAGGTGACTTACAGGAGACTCGGGAGGGAAAGGATGCAGGTTCGGGTAGATCCCAGCCCTTCTCAATCCTAATCACCCCCATCAATACGTTTAACCTCATTCTTAAGTTTTCTCATCGGAAAACAGGGATGATGATGATAATGTGACGTCACACGATTGAGAAGGTTGATAGGTAACTGCACATCCTGAACGCCCAGCTCGGACTCTGGCCCAGCAGACACTCAGATATGAGTCCCCAAGTATTTGAATGTCTACTGTGAGCCTGGAACTGTCCTGGGGACTGTGGACTCAACAGAAAACCACACCCCTGCCTCTAGGAGGTTTGCGTTCTAGCGGGCACGGGCGAGACCAGCTGTAAACCACACACGGCATCAGTGCCCGGAAGAGAAATAAAGCAGGTACAGGATGATGGTGGGGGTGACGGCTCTATTCTGGGAGGTATCTAGTGACATTTGAGCAGAGACTTGATGGGCCCAGGTGGTGGCTATCACTCGTGAGAGCTTTGGGCACCGTTCCTTCCAGCACATGCTCCAGTTATGTGGAGGCAGGACTGGCATTTGGGTAATTTTCTTGGATTGCTTGGCACTGCCATCTAGCCTCTCTCTGCTTCCTTTGCAGGGTTTAACTCCCTTGTGGGGAGCGTGATGGGCTTCTCCATTCTTCTGAGTGCCGAAGTGTTCAAGCATGACTCGGCGGTCTGGTACCTGGACGGCAGCATAGGCGTTCTGATCGGCCTCACCATATTTGCCTATGGGGTCAAGTAGGTTCTTGTGCTTTCCTCTTGGCTTTCCTGGCAGCTAGGAGTGCCCCTTCTCCACCACCTTCCCCAGTCAGGAAATGACAGAAGGCTTCTGAAGTTCACATTTTATACCTGTGCCCCTCCTGAGCCTGACCAGTGTCAGGTGACTGGAAAAGCACCCAGCAGGGGTCAGATATCCTTGGGGCTGACACGGAAGTGAGGCAAGGACAAGAGATATCAGGCCTTTAAGCCACAAAGGCACCCCTTGACTTCCGTCTGATACCTTTAGGACTCTGTGTGGTCCTGACATCTGTGCTCCTTCCTCTCTGTCTTCGCGGTGCCCCAGGGAAGCACCTCTGTGTGGCTTCCTCACAAGCGGAGCCCCTCCTGCCACGAGTGGGGGATGTGACAGCGTGCTGGCCAGACGCTGCTTCCCTAGCCTTAGAGAACTTCCTGCAAAAGGGGACTAGGCAGTGCAGAAAGGCCCTGCTGGCATCGCCGACACGGGCTTCAGCACCCAAGCTGGAGCCAGCCTTTCAGAGAACCGTTTCTGAAGGGTGCTGTGCTTTTAAATGTTAAAATGCTTCCATCGCTCCAGGAAAGGTCAGATGGCTATCATCAAAAAGAGGGACAACTGCCAGCGTCGGTGAGGACGTGGCAGAAGTGGAACCCTCCTCCATGGCTGTGGGAACTTGGAGTTAACCGTTTGGACCATGGACCATGGTGCTGCTAGAACTTGGAGTTAACCGTTTGCCCCAGCACTTCCAGTCCTTGGTTACACTGCAGGAGGATGGGAACAAACCTCCACACTGAAAGTTGTCCAGGAAATTCACAGCAGAGTTATTCACAATAGGCAAAATGCAGAAACAACCCACTTGTCCATTAACAGATGAATGGATAAATGTGGTAGATCTATGCAGCAGACTCTCATTCAGCCCCCAAGGAATGAAGCGCTGTTATACTCGCTCCAACATAGATGAACCTCAAATGTTATGAAGGAAGTCACAAAAGGTCACATGTTGTGTGATTTTGTTTATATAAAGTATCAATAGGCAAATCCATAGAGGCTGGAAGGAGGGTACGGCTCGTCAGGCGTGGGGAGGAGGGGAGTGAATGGTACAGGTGGCATGGGGTTTCTGAGATAACACAAATTGATGAATATACCAAAAACCACCCAGTCACATAGGGTGAATTTTATGGTATGTGAGTTATCTCAGAACAAAGAAAATGAAAATATGCTTCCCCAAGCTCTCCAGCCCCATGCCATGGAAGTGACCTTGTCTGTCTTCATCTCTGCAGACTCCTCATCGACATGGTGCCGAGGGTGAGGCAGACACGTCACTACGAGATGTTTGAGTGAAGGGGGCCAGCGTCCGCATGAGACCATCGAGATGAGAAGTTTCCACATAGGCAAAGGGTGCCAATATTTAACTGAACATCTGGTTTCTTTTTGGAAGTTTTCTTTCACATGGTTTGTCATTACAAGACAAGGTCTGCCCAGCCAGGTGGATCTACCTTGCCCCCATCACCTGCCGCCCCCATCAAACATGTTAGGACAATACCCATAGGGGGGACCTGCTTCCCCGTCTCCAGCTGGGACTGGCGTTTTCAATTCTCTGGAGTATGATGGTTCTCACGGGTAGGATGAGATCTTTGGCAGAGAGGTCTCCGGTGGTGCTCTGAGCCTGCACTGCATAGGACTGAGCAGACCCACCTCCTCCAGCTTGGGTGGCCCCGCCACTCCTGGTTCCAAGTATCTCCTCTCCTGGCAGGTCTTAAGGGAAGATTGTACCCCTCACCCTTTACATACCCAGAATCATCAGTATGTCACTTCCTAATTTCTATCAGTCAGTGTATCTCATTAGTTTCATACTGTTTTACTAATCTTAAATCTAAACAGATTTGCTCAAAAGGAGACCATTCTATTTTTTAAAGTACTTAGTGATATACGTATAAGCTTTGCATGGACGAATTAAATAAGCACATGACCCTTTCTTGTACATTCAGAACCTGAACATCCATGTGAAAACTGGATCCATTTTTGAGAGATGTGAAACAGTTTATTTGTAATAAATAATTAGAATCTATCTGTATATGCATATATCTATATGCTGTGTTAAGTGGTAATGGTACATTACAGTCTGTGGAGATGGTTCGCTCCCTCTGTAAGGAACAAGACGTTCTCAGCTGATGTCACGGTAGGTTTAGATTCTGTAGTGTTCCCCAACCTGCACCGTTCTGTACCTCTCACACCACTGCTTGCCCAGGCAGTAGTGGCTGACCAATAAAGACCTTTACCTGTTTTGTATGGCATGGGAAGGCAATCTTTGGGAGTTGTCACCATGCGGCACCAACACGTGGGGAGGTTTTCCACTGTGGCTGAAGGATGTGGGAGGGGGAGCTTGTGCCTAAGGGGGACTGAGCGTGGAGACCCTGATGGACTGTGGTGCAGGTCGCCCTCTCTGACCACTCAGGTAGGGGCCGCACACTCACCTGGCACCTGGAGCTGAGAGACAGCTGCGCCCAGGCCTTGTTCCAGCTTTGGGGTCCTGTCTGCCCTCCACGCTGGTGAAGAGAAGGGAGTTTGTTCTGTGAGGTCATGGAACCTTGGTCCAGTACCATGCTTTCAGGTGGCTTCTCCAGCAGTACTGAGGAATATGTCAGTGGATGTTAATATGTAACATGAACTAAAGCAAGTTTGGGAAGAAGTGTAGGATCCTGTAGGTTTCTCTTCCACTGGTTTTCTCGTGTCGTCTAAAATACATCATGGAAGCACAGGGAGGGGAAGCTACGCTGGTCGCGTTGCCTAAACGCAGGTACTTGGCTTTCCCTTGTGTTCTAACAAACACGCTATGTGAACTGCGTGGGGTCTGTTTTGGGCAGTAGCCAGGAAGCCCGCCAGCTTCAGAGGCCATGCAGATGAGGGCCAATGTCACCTGCAGACAAACTGTTGGGTGGGGCATAGACTAGACCTTCCCTGTCTCCAGGGCATCTGCCTAACCAACTGCTCATGGCTCACTGCTTCCTGGCTCAAAAGCTGCTCCTGAGAGGCAGAAATCGATCCCAGGTCCAATGGACGCTGGTGCTCAGCCCCTTATAGGGCCATTAGCTCATTCTTAAAGAAAGATTTTTCTCAAAATCTTAGCAGTTCACTTTCTAATTGACTTTCCTTCTAGGGGAAGGCAGCACAAGGAGAGTGCCCTAACATGCACAGCGGTGGATGTGAGATAAGGGAAAGAATACACAGTAGTAAAACCTTCCCCTTTCCACTCCTTACATACACATTCCTGTCTTCCTAGCAGCAGTTTCCACAGTGTGCTGCAAACCGTGAAAGGCAGCTGGGGGAAGCTGTGTGTTGGGAATGTGCCTAGACAGCAGCTCAGCTTTGTTCTGGAGGTGACCCTGCATGCACCCGCCCCCCAAAAATCACTTCCACCTGTCACACAAGAAAAGTTTATTGAAAAATAAAGTTCTCCCTAGTTTTCTCTACAACAGTGGAAAACAAAGCAGTGCTCTCTATGCCAGTACAGTACATTTGGACAGCGACACCTTGTTTGCAGAACCCTGCATTACTTAACCCCAGAAGTGAACGATAGAAAATGGCTGTAACCAGGATCTGTTTGAAGACACAGATGCAAATGGCCATTAGCTTAAAGACATCAAGGTTGTGACAGCAACTGCAGTGGAAGGGACGTCACCATCGCCTTTGGCATCAACTATTATGCTATTAAAACTTGGGTAGGACAGTGAGCAAAATGCTTCCCAAGTTTGCTCCCTCTCAGCTTTGGCAGACATGAAGCTGCTCTGAGGTTCCTGACCTACTGTCCTGAGAGGCATTTAGACCTCCAGCACCACAGATCCTTTGAGCACCACCCCTTCCCCGCCATCCTCCATCAACAGTGGCCCTGCCCACCACATAAGCACAGGGTTCTCCAGCTGTGGGGTCAGGGTGGCAGCGAGGGAGTATCTTAAGGCTCCACAAAATCTGGGCTAGAGAGACATGCTTTGCAGATGGGAAATTGCAATCACTGCATCCACAGGACGAGACTGCTGATTTGGCTGAAGAGAATCCAAAGGAATTTGAAAAAGACACCAAACTCCAGCAAATTCCAACCTGTAATCTATCCAGAGTTGTGCCAAGACAGGGCAGGAGATAAAACTTTCAATCCACTGGGGAAGTAAGAGGCCAAATCCTCTCCCAAAACAAAAAGCAAACCAATATTTAGGTGATTTGGGAAAACATCATTCAATCATGAGCAGCCTCTAGGAGCTGTTCTGGGAGGCCAAAATCCCTGCCCTATTGCCCGCAGCTGGCAGGGTGGGGTTGGTTTTCTCTGGGATGAGGCCAGGGAATAACCTTTAATTTGATGGAAACATGCAGAGCTAACCAGCCTGGGAGTCCCATCCCTGAGGACAGGAGGGGCCACCCCAGGCTGTAGGGCGGCAAAGGGACTTGCCTGGGGAATGCGTAAGTTCGATTGGTCCCCCTTAACGCAGAAAAGCCTCCCTTACTGCATTCAAAGGAATACTGTTAACTTTGACTCAAGGGGTGCAGTCTGCCAGAGAACCCATTTTAATTTCTAGCTCAAAAATGTTCCTTGAGGAAAACTCTTGGAATGTTCTGAAAGATATCAGTGGGGTAAGGTCCGGTATGTTGCTAGCCAAAGGTCACCTTTACCCTTTCCAGCTGGAGTTCATAAATTCTTGCAGCCTTGTTTCCTTGGGGGCTGAAGTCTGGCATATTTTCAAACCAGTGTATTCAAGAATACAGTAAAATCCCAACCAGCAGGGTAGGCCAAGAACTGGGCTACTCTAAACCAGTAATTCCTACAACATTCAATCAACTTGGAATCATGTTTTCATGTAGGTATTTTTGAATCAACAGGAAGGGAATGAGCTCAGCTCTTTATTTCTCAAGTTTTAGGAAACACTAATAACAATATTTAACATTTACTAGGGCTTACTATGTGCCAAGCACTGTGCTAAACACTGAATCCTCACAAAACCCTAAGTGCTAAAAAAGCTAGGGTGATTTTTTTTCTGCATTCCAGACTCTACAACTAATTTGGTCTTTTGCTCTAAAACTTGGTCTCCCACTTTTGTTGAAGCCAACAAGAATCACAGGAACTCACCCTCAGCTTCATGAAACTCTCAGCTTCCTAAATGAGCATGAATCTATTTATGTCCATCTGTCTACTCACATGAAGATGCTCTGCAGCCCCACAGGGATGGATGGGGTTAAAATAAAGCCAATATGGAAATGACAATACTTTTAAATAAATAAAATAATCCAGGCTTGGGATAGTAACACATACAACAGAGCCTGTCGTTAACAAAATAAGACTTTTTTTTTTTTTTTAAATCAAGAATTTTTGGCCAGAGGTGAGGGTGGCAATGTCTAATTATATACACAAGCTAGGTAAACCACCTTGGAGAAATGGGGTGGCCACCGGGGTCTACTCTAAAAGGCACGTACCTACCTATAGACATATAGTTTCAGTCCAACACGTCATACTGATGTCAACCCTGCCAGTGAGTTGAACTGGGCTTGGGGAAGCTTATTATTCACCTTCATTAAGTCTTGCATTCACTAAAGAAACAAAAAAGGTGCACGTTCTTTCCCTGTCATGATGCTGAAGTATTTCTTCTCCAAGCAGGGCCTTGAGCTTTGTGGATGCACCTGCTCACATGCTTCTGCCTCAGCCACACCTCAGCAAGTGCGTGGGTGGCAGGGAACACAGGCCGGTTGACACACTGGCAACCAGCAGTCCCAAGGTAGACCAAAAGGTATGGCAGAATCCAGCCCTTTCTTGAGGTTCTCAAGGCTTCACACCCTCCGCTGGGGGTGGAAGTGCACATGCATACACGCTATGGCCTGGCGGGGTGGCTGCAGGGAGCTTCTGGTGTCCAGCCTGAACAGCTACAGTGACTCAAGAACATGTCCTGTCTCCTAGCTGGAGGAGTCTGCTATTGCCCTTCAACAGCATCCAGATTCCAAAAACTAACCCCAAAGAAAAGTGAAAAGGCACATCAAGGAAACAAATATCACCAAAGAAACTAATATCTCCAAACGCACAACAAACACACAAAAAAGCAAACTGTAATGAGCAGTGACAAAAACCCAGTCCAAGCAAAAATGAAAAAAAGCATCTCCATTTATACATGTGCAAATCAAACTGCATACACCAAATAAATGAGGTGTTTACTGGCATTCAAAGAAGTCTTTTTACTCCTCAAAGTATTTACCTTTCAATGGAAAGCTTTCTCTTTTAGTAAATTAGATGTTTTCTCTCAAGTTTTTTAAGAGCTTAGGATCACAATGGGGAAAATAATCCAAAAAAAACCAGGCCAGACATTATAGCGCAGAATTAATCATAACAGGATTTCTCTCCCCATGGAACTGTCATCAGCTATACATTGGTTTAGGATTCTATCAAGATCAGCAATGGCAAAACCTCCACAGGCTCCCAGCCCACAGTCAGGGGCACCTTGCTCTCCTCTTCCACGCAGGGCAGATGGAAGCCCCCTCCCCAGTTTCCTCTTCAGGATCACTGAGCAGACCTGGGTCAAGTCTGAGGAGGCCTGGGAGTCAGAACACATTCAGGGGTCACTGACTCTTCAGATAATGCCCTATACAGTTGGAGTGTGGGCCTGTTTGCTCCCAGAACAGCTGCCCTGCCGGTGGAACTCCGGCACGCTTCCAGCCAACACTGGACTGGGGGCACGAAAGAGGGACTTTTTTTTTTTTTTTTTAGACGGAGTCTCGCTGTCACCCAGGCTGGAGTGCAGTGGCGTGGTCTCGGCTCACTGCAAGCTCCGCCTCCCAGGTTCACGCCACTCTCCTGCCTCAGCCTGTAGCTGGGATCTCCTGACCTCGTGATCTGCCCGCCTCGGCCTCCCAAAGTGCCGGGATTACAAGCGTGAGCCACCGTGCCCGGACGAAAGAGGGATTTTTAAATGGCAGAAAAGTGCTCTTCTGGGCTGCCTGACCCAGGCGGGGGGTGGGAGTCGTGACTTGGAGAAGGAGAAGGTAGGGAGGCCTTGAACTTAGGGACAGTCAGCAAATGATCCCTGCAGCTTTTGGAACACAAGGCAGGGCTAAGGTTACTTTTCAGCTTCCTTGCTTAAGTAGCAGTGGCTAAGTGGGTTAAACTTTGCTCGGCCTGCAGGCTCCCCCTGTTGGTCAGATGCTTGCATTGACATCGTCAGTGTTCAATGCTCCTGGAAGAGCCCAGCAGAGGGCGGCACTGGCCCAGGCAAATTCCCACACCCTAGGGTACAGCCAAGAGGCCCATTCACAAAGAATAAGTTCTTCCTCACAGCAAGGATGCCAGTCATCTGCCCTCCTACTGCAGGAAACTGCCATTGCTTTAGGCTTAAAGAAATGCACAGGCTTGTACACACACACACACACACTCACCAAGGTTTCCTTTGGACTTCTGCCCTTCTTCCTAGGCCCAAGCAGAGGCTTTTCTCAGCCAGGTCTGAAGGCATCCCTGTGATGATGCTCAGGGCAGAGGCCTCCCCATGGTACTCTCCCTGGCAGATGTTCTCAGGGGCCACCTAAGGAGTGGAGGCGGCCCTGGGTACCCCCCTCTCTCCTCCATTCTCTTAGACTGGAGGTACAATTCAGACCCACTGAGCAGGGATCTCAGTGGGCCTAAGAAAAAAGGCTGGCTGCACATTTGTGTAGCAACTGAGAAAGAAGCAGAATGTAACTTTCCAGACTTAAAGGCCCCACACTTACTCTAGTCCTCATGAAGTAGAATTCTTCCTTTCCCTCACATCTGAAAGCCACCAGCCATTAAGCCTTGCCCATCACTTCTGCCCAGCAGAGGGCTCCACCGGGCTACCCTCTGTTAGCAGGCAGGGTGCTTGGAAGCCCTGGCGCACAGCACATCATTGAGCGACTGAAGTGCCCAGCAGGGGCCAAGTGGATGATGCCAACTGCTCACATTAGGCAGAAGGGGGCTCACTCGCATCAGCATGGAGATGTCAGGGGCTTTCCAGAAACTTACAAACTTGTACAGAGCATGGCAGCAATGATTCGGTGGGGTGGGGACTTACACAAAGGCAGAGCATGGGGGGTCCAGGGTGTGGAAGGTGAGGTCCAGTGTGTTTGACCAGGTCAACCTGCTGATTATTCAACAAGTCAGAGCGACCCTGCCTGAAGGAAAAGCCAGCACCAGATTCCCTCCTTTGCGAGCTACACCCTCAGGGAAGCAGCCAGGACAGGGCACTGCATTCATCCTGAGCTGCCCCTACTTCCCCAGCAGACATCAAGAGCCCCCTTCCCTGGACTTTGGTGCCATCACAGGGGACACAACACAAGCCCATCTGTCAGGAGCCCAGCTCCGGTCGTGCCACACGTTCTTAAGGACCAACTTCACTGCTGTCCACATCTTGGCTCAAAGACAATCCTCTCCAAATCCATGAGCAGTGTGTGTCCTTCATCTCTACTTTCCTCCTCATAGCAGGGCTGGAGAGAGGGTGAGTTTACCAGAAACTCCAAAATCCGTATTTCTTTCCCAAAGGGATTCTAAAATAAATTATGGCCAAGGTATGTGTCTGGTCACGGGGAGGTGGAGGAAAGGGGCCTCATCTCCTTTTTAGTCCCTGGCTGGGCTCTCTGGACAACACAGGCACGTCCCCCTGACTGAAGCAGCCCATGCTCTAGGTGCCATCTATGACAATGCCCTGGGGAGTTCGGCTGTGCTTCCAAAGCAAAAGTTTCTTTTGCTCTGCTGCCATCCGTTTTGAGCTGCCAAGTCCCCATGGCTGTCCCTGAACATGCCACCAGTCCCATGGCACATGGTCTCTCTCCTGCACCCCGCCCAAAGCAGACAGAACAGTATAGTGAAGGTGGATGATTAACAGTGGAAATAAAAGAAGCCTGTGATCAATCCCTCCTCTCCCTCCCGTGGTCCCCTCCCTCCCACCCAAATAAGTAAGTTGATGGGTTTAGGAATGTTCCCATTCAAAGTTCTTTCCCATCAGCTCAATTCCTTCTGTTTTGCTTTAAAGGACTCTTGAGACTTTCTTTTGCCCTGGAGCAGCTGCAGTAACAGTCTTCCCACAGTTGCTCCTTGAGAAACAGAAATGACATTGTGCCAGGGACAAGCCAGGCTCCTGGCCTGACATATGCTCTTGTTTTGTTTTGGTGAAGACTCCACTGGGTTGCTCGGAGTGCAGCAAGGGCAATACCACATCAGAACCTTCTACCAAAAAGTTCAGGCTCTTGCCAGAGTCCCTGGATTACTTCTGTCCCTGGCCCTGCCTGATGGGTCTGGGGCCACTGTCTTCCCCAGCAGCATGGTGCAGGGCTGAGCAGGTAGCTGCTATAGGCAGTCTTTGCAGAGAGCCACCTGGCCCTTGATGAAGTCCCGGCAGGGGCAGACCCTCTGGTGCCTGGGGTGGGCACCTGCACAGCTGAAGAGCAGGAGATCACCTTGAAACACACAGTGCTTATTCTTGGGGTCAAAGGAGGGCACCAGGATGTCCTTGGCCAGCTCTGAGCTTTGGCAGGTTACCTTGTACCTGAAGAGGAAGAGAAAGGCACAAGTGTTGGTGATGAAGGGACAAAGCCTGTCCTCGTCACTGGCCCTGTGAGCCCCCATCTTGAGGCATGGGGGGATGTTCAGTTGTCTTGTCCTACTTTAGAAATGAAATGGTGCCCACCCTCTGCGTCTGCAATCCTCCACTTCTAGGCATCTAGACTCAGGAAGGCATGTGTGCACCAGGGAGTGTGTGCAGGGGTGTGTGTTTGAGGCTGCTCAGTGAAGCTTTGCCTGCAATGGAGAAAACCTGGAAACAACCCAAATACTCACCAAGCAGGGAATGGCCAAATAAATCATGGCCCTTCTGTGCTTTTCGAGTTCCCTGTAGCCATTGAAAAAGAATGAGGGAGAAAAGAGGAGCAGGAGAGTCATCCTGGGGAAAGGTGAGTCCCAGAATGGGAAGCATGGAGCAATCAGCCAGCGGTGTGCACATGGGAGGTGAAGGCTGCAAGTTGAGACAGCTACATGCTAATGCCTTAGCAATGGCTGCTTCCAAGAAGTGAGAATGGGGCAAAGCTAAGCATTATTTACATGTTTTTTTTTTTTTTTTTAAGTATGTTTAACTTTTTAATTAAAGGCTTAAAAAAATTCCCGTTATATGGCCTTAGCCTCTTGCTGGAAAGCAATCAGACAGAAGGTGCTGTCCCGGGGCATCGCCTTCCTGGGTCTTTGCAGCCACCCTTCAGCCATGGCAATGGTAACCCCAGGTAGAGCAGGTGAACTGAGGCTTCAGGATGTGCAGAGAAGGCCTGAATGCAGGCCCTCTCTCCCCAGTCCTGCACTCTTGCTCCTCTGCCTCTTCTCCCAACAGCTGAGTGGTCTCAGGCTGTGGAGTCTGGTGGCTTTGCTTCCTTTGGCTGGGACCACTGCTTGGGGGGCCAAGGATATTCTGATGTTTCCATTCTCAACAGTTTTGGCCTCTTATCTCATATCTTTCCCTCCAACTTGGGGTGATTGCCCCCATCCACCTTGGTTCCTGAAGGAGCCGGCGGCCTCACCTGGTGTCCTGCATGAATGCTAGGTGGGAACCCATGCTGTACCTGAGACCAGAGAAGGTGGTGTCAGGGGGCCGGTCAGACCTGGGTTTGAGTCCTGGCTTTGTCTCTTAGGAGCTGTGTGGCCCTGGACAAATGAGTAAGCCACTCTGTGGCTCAGATTCCCTTCCATAGAACGGGGATAAATAATCCTTTACTGCAGGAATTTAGAGCTTCTACAGCATGTGGCAGAGTCAAGCTCTAAGTAAGTCGATAAATGGCAGCTATCATTATTGTTAGGATCGTGGTCACCATCATCACCCTGCCTTGGCAGACACCGGATGGGCTATACCACCTCCCCTCTTGCTTGACCAGTGGTATGAATTTACACACCAACCATTTCTGTTTCACTTAGTTCATGGAAGTCTCATTTTTCTGCTGACATGGAGGGGATGAAGATGGGGAGCTTGAGGTTTCTCGTTGCCTCAGGGAAGCTTCCAGATGGGCTTGTATGTGTATGTATGCATATGTGTACATGAGCATGTGTGTAGAGCATGTTTATGTACTTGTGTGTATTTGTGTGCGTGTATGTGTATGCCTGTGTATGTGTGTGTAAAGCATCATTTTCTCTTGTACTCCTGCCCTGTCTTCCTCTAGCTAACTAACTGCCTGGGGCCTTCCTTCCCTTACCAACACTGACCCTGCGATTCCCTGCACATCTGCTGGGGCTTCTGGTGAGATCTCCCAGGCTGTTAGCCTGGCTCCTGCTCAGTTGCAGCTGAAGCCCCAACTGCTTCTGGAACTCAGCATGTCACTGGTGCTCGGGCCTCCCTCCCCTACAGCCTGCGGCGCCTCCTGCACATGTGAACTGCACCAGGAGCCCAGGACTGCTCAGGAGAGCAGGACTCTTCTCTTGCTCCCACAGTCACCAGGAGAGCGCTGCAACTACCCTAAATACGCCACCACCCCTGCTCTTGATGCCAGCTGGGAGGTGGTCATGCCCAGGGAGTTAAGGTCATGAATCATGAAGGGAGAGGCCAGGAAGTCGATTTTTATGGATTTCCTAAAAGGAAAAATGAGTCCGAGACTTGCAGCTACCAGGTCCTTCACAGAATTTCTCAACTGGACAACAAGAAGGAAAATATCTGGAACTCAATTCTGAATGACAAGTTTACATATGGAACACGGCCTTGGGATACAGGTTGATACTTATGACCTTTTTTTTAGGTGAATTACAGCAGCTGCTGTGGCTTTACTTAAACCATCTGCCGGCACACTGCTAACCAGAGCACAGAAATCTCTATGGTGACTCTCAGACCCCATGGCGAGGCGTGTAATTGTCAGGAGCCATGAAACGCCCCCCCGCCTGCTCCCTGGGTCACCCGGACTCAGGCTCTAGGCCACCATCTCCCAGGGCAGAAGCACACATGTGTGTGTGTCTGTGAGCAGGATTCAGCTAAGGCTGCAGCAGCAGAAGCCTGCCTGGGGTGATGCACAGAGACCACCACAGACTGCTCAAGCAGCAGACACTTCACCAGGCCACAGGTACCTGACACCAGGCAGCTCCTCGACGGTTCAACTGGTGGATGCGGCGCTGTGGAAGGCAGGGCTCTAACCAACTCCCTGGCCCCAGTGTCTTCTAAGCCCCCTTCTAAGCTCTCCCTTTTACTGGCATGCATGTGCCCATCCTATAGCCCTGAGCAGTCAGGAAGGTGACTCCATTATCCTTGCGAGCAAAGGTCATCAGTGAGGCAAAGCAGCTTTCCCCAGTCGCTAGAGCACGTGGAGACCAAACAGCCTCTGCCGCCCAGGATCCTCAGTCCCTAGGTGGTCCCTGCCTTTCCACGGGGTGCATGGTACTGTGTCTGCCTCTCTGTCGCTGCAATGTCTGTCTCACAAACACCCACATCCTCCTGCTCAGAGACCCCACCGCAGTGTGCCATCTTCCTTTCTTCCTAGTATCTTACAGGATGGGAGTTAAAGTTTCTGGGCCCATCAGGTCTCAGTTTACAATTTATAGCTCTTGAAGAATAAGAAGAGGCAAAGCCCCCTCCAGTGGGGCTGGTCACACTTCCTCACCTGAAGTCAGGCAATGAGCTGAGAAGTCACCAGTCCCTTCCTGACACAGACCTATAATGCACAGGACAGGATGCACTGGACAGGAGGCGAGTGCTGCTGTCTCACCTGCTGCTCCGCCCCTCCCTCCTGCCCCTTCCCTAGAGTGCCTTCCCTCCCTCAGCCCCCTCTCAAGAGGGCTCTGTTCCTTCTGGCTGTGCCTCACCAGGCCCCACCTGGCAAAGACTCCACTGGGATGCTCTCAGTGCAGCAGGAGCAATACCAAATCAGAACCTTCTACCAAAAAGTTCAGGGTCTTGCCAGAGTCCCTGGATAACTTCTACCCTTGGCCCTGCCTGATGGGGCTGGGGCCACTGTCTTCCCCAGCAACATGGTGCGGGGCTGAGCAGGTGGCCTACAAAGGGTCACCTTCCCTCTCTCAGGTAACAAAGCACTCACAGTCTAGACTGTACTGCTTGTAATTCTTCGCATAGAGCAACCCCAGTTGCCAGTAATTTAACATTTTAGAAGAAACAACTTTAAGAGGTAGCAAAATTACAAACTGGGCAGGAACACATGCCCCTGTGTATGGAACCGAGGTCCTCTCCACTGGGCCACACTGGAATGGACCCTGGCACTTCCTGGAGCCTCCATCTGCCAGTCCCCACCCCAGTCTGGGAGGAGACTTGTCCAGAGGATGTGGGTCGTCGCACTTGAATCATGTGTGCTCTGTGATGGCCTCTTTAGCGCTTAACTGCGCCCTTGCACCCTGCATGCACAAGAACCCGAGGCTGGTTTCCTGAATGGCCCTGATTCAAGACAACACAGGACACTCCAAAGGGTTCCCCTGATGTGATATACTAAAGTCATATTATAGAGTGAGGACAGGTGGTTCTTAAACGCTATGGATACCCAAAGACTGAAAAAGGAACTTAAGCTTAGCTCAAAGCAGGCTCCAAGTTGGAGATACAAAGGCAGTACTGGCTTGCAGGAACTGCTAATTGCTAATTGGCTATGAATATGGATGGGCCAGGATCACCTCCACACTGAGGAGGCACTCAATAGACTGCCAGATAGCTGGGGTTTTACAACATTATCAGTATTTACAAATGCATGAACAAGTTATTCAGCAGGGTTCTTATGTTCAGAGAATTAATTTCAGATGGCTTTATTGCAAAATTAGCATTCATTCCAGCCTCCTGCTAAGAAAGCCCTGATCTCTACAGTGGGGTAGGGGGTGGGGGTGGGGTCAAGTGATCCCATGGCACAGGGCCTGGCCTCAGGACAGTCCCATGCCAAGCCCTTTTGCTCCCATGAACTCTGCATGGATATGGAGGTGGGGAGGGGCCAGGGCTGGGGTTGGCTTATCCGTCTTGGCTCAGTGGCCTCGGGCCTACTCCACTGCCCAAAGCTCTCTGGAAGAAAGGGGTGTTTTACTCTGTCTTTGGCAAGGGCTGTTCATTATCTTACCCATCACCTAGGATATCCCCATTTTACAGATGAGAAAACTAGCAGAAGCCAGGGAAGTGGCCATTTGCTCTTTCTCCTTTCTGCCTTCCCTGACCTGGACCCTGGCCTGGAGGTGGCCTGCCTTTGTAGGGGCCCGTGCTACTTCTGAGCCAGACCCTGAGCACAGTCCCTGGGCCAAGAGCCCTGACTCCTGCCTGGCCAGGAAGGAAGCCGTGCTGTTCAGGAGTCCAATTTGGTCCCATTGCCAGGATGTCGCTCCTCATATCTCTTCTTCCAGAAGTGGGCTTATGCCGACAGTCCCTAGTCTGTAAATAGTGAATTCTGACCTCCGATGCAGAGAGACTCAGGGTTCTCAAGAAGCCACCTTGCTCCAAGAGCTATATGCAAAAGGAACGAGTGGAAAGCCCCTCAGAACCCTACAATTCAAGATTTGCGCTGTGGAACTGGAAGCTTCTGGTACCATCACAGGCTTTCCAGACATCCTGGACCACCACCCCCTCCCTAAAGCTTGCCTGGTGGCAGAGCAGGGTGCTACCCCGAGTCCCCACTTTTCGCCTATGCTTTTGTTTTCATGGTGTAATCAGGGCAGCTTCTGTGCCTGGGTCTTCTCATAAAAAGAACAGGAAAAAAATAGCATCACCAGGGCCAAGTACGCTGGCTCACACTTGTAATCCCAGCATTTTGGGAGGCCTAGTGGGGCAGATCACCTAAGGCCAGGGGTTTGAGACCAGTCTGGCCAACATGGTAAAACCCTGTCTCTACTAAAAATACAAAAATTAGCTGGGCTTGGTGGCGTGCAGTTATAGTCCCAGCTATTTGGCAGGCTGAGGTATGAGAATTGCTTGAACCCGGGAGATGGAGGTTACAGTGAGCCAAGTTCACGCCACTGCACTCCAGCCTAGGCAAAAGAGTGATACCCTGTCTCAAAAAAAAAAAAACACAAAAAACAAAAAAAAGCATAGCTCACACCCCTACTCATGAGAGCTTCCCTGCAGCAGGCAGGACACAAGAGGCCACACACTCTCCCTACAGAGGGTTTTACACCACATTTACAGATAAGACGACTCACAGGAAACAGGCCAACTCAGACCATGGTGCACAAATAACAATAGTGGCCAACAGCACTAACAGGGCGTGAAGCCAGAATAGGGACAGGTGAGCCCTGAGCCCCAGGTCCACTCCACTTCCTAAACATCCTCTTCAAGCCTGGAATGGTATACCTGCTAGATTGAATATCTGGAGTTGGGACAGCAGGGTCTTATTATTTCTGGGCTAGTCTCTTGGAGAAAACACCTAATCAGAGCTACTAAGGTGGTGGGTGGGTGGGGAGGCTAGATAATTATGCAATATGTGGACCATGGTGGGGTGTGATAAACATGGAGAGAATGGATTCAGGCCTGTCAAGGGTCATGGGTGAGAAGTCAGAAGAAACCTCAGATGGAAATTTGGGAACTGCAAATGCCCAACTCAAAATGTCAATGCAAAGGGAAAGGAAAGGCGCCACTAAGTAATGTAAGCACAAGGTAAGAAATTCAAGGAAGGCGCCTCCCCTGTGCAGCCCTGTGCCAGCATTCCCAGTGGCGCACTTACCTCATTATCAAGGGACCCCGCAGACTCAGGTCTGCTGGGGCCTGAGATGCACCATGTGTCAGTGACCTAGAAGAAACTGCAAAAGGGAATAGGCCACAGGAGAAGGCTGCTCTTGGAAATTGTTGTGGGCAGTTTTGTGCCAGCAGGGGTCTGAAGAGCTGATCCATCTACGCCTGTGACTCGGTGCCCACCTCTACTTCCACTGTTCTTGGGGTCAACATTAGTAAGCTGAACACCTCCCACAGTCTTCAAACCCAGATACAGTTTTATTTATGCAAATACAACACCCCCATTCTAATTCTAAACACATCATCATGCCAGGTGACTTCATCTCACCCAACAGTAACAGTAACAACACTGGGCTAACTCTCAGGGGATCCTGCTGCAACATACTCCCCTCCCACACCTTATCCCCACAGCCCAGTAGCTTGGAAGTGGAAACCTGTACCTCTCACCTGACTACCCCACAAGGCCAGATGGAGTCTAGGGGCTGAGTCCCCACCCCCACCCCAGGGCACTTACTTCAGCATGTCCTTGTCCTTGTTGAGGTGCTGGAAGAAAGAGGGCTCGCAGATGAGCTGGCTCTCCTGGCACACCTGCTTGCAGGACTGCCCGGGCTCAGCAAGCTTGACCTGCAGGGCGCTGAGGGGTGGCCACATCACTTGCCCATGGCAGAAGTCCTAGAACGACAATGAAGCCATCAGCCACAGCGCCAAGGATACAGCTGGGGATCCCCAGCTCTGCCAACCATCCTGGCAATGGGAGGCGGCACACTGGGAGAGCACAGGGACAGGGAAGAGTTGGGAGCCACACGGATGGGCTGGATTGGGGCTCAGCTGGAATATGCCTTCAGGCCAGGTCTTGACCTCCCTAACCACCAGCTTACTCAACCTCAAGATGGGGACCAACAGCAGTCCCTTCCACAAAGGGATCCAGGATGAGAGGTCATACTTGTGACGAGCTTGGCACCACGCCTGCCCATGAAGGGTGGCTATTCTCAATCATCACCATCAACACTTTGCAGCCAGGCTATTTAGAGCCTCTGCTCTTCAAGGCCCATCTTCAGACAAGACTCCACCAGCTGGTCTGTTCCCTTCTCTGATTCCAAAGGCACTGTGTCTACCCTATCTTGGCAGTTACCTAATATGACACTGTTTCATGAGCGCTACTTTTATCTCAATGGCAAGGTTCTGACACTCTGAGGTGAGGATCACGCCAAGGAAGACTGCAGACACTTCTGATACCACCTCATATAGTGCTATGTCCTCGGTAGGGACTTAGTGCTGGTTGGTTGAAAACAAGTACAGTAAGTCCTCACTTAGTGTCGTGAATAGTCTCTCAGAAACTGCAATGTTAAGTGAAATGACAATATAAAGAAACCAATTTTACAACAGGCTAATTGATATTAGCAAGAGTTAAGTTTCTATGGCACATTTCTTGTCAAAAAACATCACCAAACTTCTAAAGACCCAAAACACTTCTAATATTAAACATTGAAACAAATGTGAGCTATACATACATTTAAGACAGACAAATTTAAGTAAGATAAATTATTTACTCAATTTTTGGTGAATCAGTGAGTAACAGCAGTTGTAGTGGTGGTGGGTTCAATCGAGTAATACACATTCGCGAAGTGAAAATCGTAAGGCGTGCCTCCTCCCACCTCGTAATTCACTATCAATCAATCACTAACATGGCACCGCAATCAGGCCTGCCTCCACCAGCTGGTCTGTTCCCTTCTCTCTGATTGCTTGCATGTGTATGATTATCGTAGACTTTATGAAGCTTTTATTGTACAATAATTTGTATCGATTCATTTGTTTTTGAACTCTCTTATTCCAGCTCAGGGTCGAGGGTGGCTGGAGCCTATACCAGCAGCTCAGGGTGCCAGGCGGGAAGCAGCCCTGGACGGGACACGGTTCCATCTCAGGGTGCATTCACATACACCCCCACTCACTCATGCTGGGACCATGTAGACATGCCAGTTCACCTCAGGTGCCCAGCTGGGGGATGTGAGAGAAAATCAGAGTCCTTGAAGAACACCCATGAAGACACAGGGAGAATGGGCCGACTCCACACAGACAGTGGGCCCGGCCAGGAATCAACTTTCTTCAATCGCAACATTATAGCAAAATGACATTATTTGAAGATCTTCTGTACAACATTTCATATATTCAAGAACTGGAAAAATAGTCTAAGTAGCATATGATAGGATGAGCAGGAATATGGCACCCCCTACCAGGAACATGTGTTAAGTGCTCCGAGTTGGGCAGAGCCAGTTGACCCTGGGATCTAGAGGGAGCAGAGGAAACCAGCAGGTCTAAGGAGGACTCGGGGGTTAGGAGAGGGTTGGAGGACTGCCCCTGAGAAGTAACATGGAGTACCAGCACCAGGAGTGGTGAGGACATGTACTTTTCAATGTGTGTCCTTCTGGAGTATCCTACTTTTTTTCTCACATTTCCTTTCCAGATCTGTGTGGAGGAGTTGATCACTAATCTCAGGGCCCAGGGCTCCTAGCACTGGTGCAGGCTGAGGAAATGTTTCTGCCCCTCCCTTGTCTGTTATGTGGAATGCCACCACAGGGATATGAGGGTCTCATGCTACGAGGTGGGTCCCTTGGCATGGAGGTGGGTGTAGCACCAGAACAGAGGCTGGCCCAGAGCTGCATCCAGAGGGCATACTGTTGCCATTTTTTTTTTTTTTTTAACCTTGTGCTTGTATATATACTTTTTTGAGACAGAGTCTTGTGCTGTCACCCAGGCTGGAGTACAGTGGCACAATCTCGGTTTGCTGCCACCTCCGCCTCCTGGGTTCACGCAATTCTCCTGCCTCAGCTTCTCGAGTAGCTGGAACTACAGGTGTGTGCCACCACACCCAGCTAATTTTTGTATTTTTAGTAGAGACGAGGTTTTGCCTTGTTGGCCAGGCTGGTCTTGAACTCCTGACCTCAGGTGATCTGCCCACCTTGACCTCCCAAAGTGCTGGGATTACAGGTGTGAGCCACCATGCCCGGCCTTGTGTTACTTTTAATGAGCCAAAAGACAGTAAGAAAGAACAAAGCAAAACCCACCCAAGGCTCTGTGGGCAGCTGGCCTTGCGAGCACATCCTGCCTCTTGCTTTTACCAGCTATGTAACCTTTGAGCCTTGAAGAGCAGAGGCTCTAAATAGTCTGGTTGCAAATTGTCGATGGTGATGATTGAGAATAGCCACCTATTTGGGCAAAATACCTAACAGTCTGAAGACTTAGTTTCCTCATCAGAAACTAAGATGATGATACTGATGATTTCTTAGGGTTATTGCTTCTTCCTATCTCCTCGAAGGAGGAAATGCTGAGAAAGGCATTGCCAGCTGAGAAAGGCAACTGTAGGTTACTACCGGGTTACTTGGTTCTAGCTTCTCTTATAGTCTCCTTAAATCAAGGATCCTGATTCCAACAAGGCAGGCAAACCCACTGCTGCCCTCCACTCATGTGTTCCTATGATAAGCGGACTCGACTACTCCAGCCTGAGTGAGTTTTGGTGGTTAATGAGCAAAATGCTCCACCAAAGAGTTGGCAGGAAACCTAGAACTTGGATTCCTATCAGCTGCAAACAAAATTCCAGGAAGGTCTAATAATTCAGAGATGAAAAGAAACACATTGGATTATTGAGGGATATTAGGATGCAGCTTACTCTTCTGAAAATGATGCACAGTGGGTGAATGGGTAAGCAGAGTGTTCCAGGACCCATACAGCCATAGGCACCACCAGAGACAGACAACTAGACAGGAAGGCCCTCAAATGACTCCTTATATTCATGGTGATTTTGAGCACAATCCAGGCCCCTGTTAAGCCTGGATTGTGGCAAGATAACTTGAGTCTGAATGCTGCTACTAAGGCTGACAGCATGACTGCACAGACCTGTGGGACCCTGAATGGGGACACAGTGATCACTGGTGGCTGTTGCTTTCTTAGGTGACTGGAAACCTACTGGCTGGCCTTTGACATTCTGCCCATCCCATCGGGACAGTTGTCATCAGACAGGAAGAATGAAAGCACACAGTGATCAATGGAGTTACTGATGATCAGAGCTGAGTGAGGACATGGGCATTTGGAAAAGGTAAAGTGTTTTTTGGTTGTTTTTCTGGTTGGCTAATGCAAGCAACCTTGTTTATATAGTTTGAATATCCCTTATCTGAAATGCTTAGGATGAGAAGTGTTTGGATTTTTTCAGATTTTGGAATATTTACATATAATAAGCTATCTTTGGGATGAGAGTCAAATCTCAACATAAAATTCATTTATGTTTCATATATATCTTAAACATGGAGGCTAAAGGTAATTTTATACAATATTTTAAATACATTTGTGCATTAAACAAAGTTAAAGTACTATTATGTGTGAAATTTTCCATGGTAGTGTCACGTTGGTACTCAAAAAGTTTCAGATCTTGGAGCATTTTGGATTTTCAGATTAGGGATACTCAATCTGTAATTCTTTTTTTTTTTTGAGACGGAGTCTCGCTGTGTTGCCCAGGCTGGAGTACAGTGGCATGATCTTTGTTCACTGCAACCTCCCTCTCCCAGGTTCAAGCAATTCCCCTGCCTCAGTCTCCTGAGTACCTGGGATTACAGGTGCATGCCATCACACCCAGCTAATTTTTGTATTTTTAGTAAAGACAGGGTTTTGCCATGTTGGCCAGGCTGATCTTGAACTCCTAGCCTCAGGGGATTCGCTTGCCTCAGCCTCCCAAAGTGCTGGGATTACAGGTATGAGCCACCATGCCAGCCCGCTCAACCTGTAATTCTTTAGGAGCAGTTGGATAACGTCTGCAGCCTTTACATTTTATAATAGAGAGACTTTTCAATCCACATACACCAAGTCACGCGACTGAACAGAAAGAAGCCAAGTGGGAATGTTTCTCTCTGCGTCTTGGATTTGGCTTGACCCAGTCCTGGATTAGGGTGGGGAAATGAAGATCCACGAAGGCTGAAAGCTCCTGTTTAGGCTTATGAATCATGACTTGTAAGAAAACTGTGGAACATCTCTACTTACATGACACCTACAAACAGAGCTGAGGGCAGTATCTCTGTACCTGTTGAGTTTGGAGACTCTTTAGAAACTTGGCTCCTTATTCATGCTCAGCCTCATGGGGTACAGGAAGCAGCACAAGGGTTAACACTGAAGCTAGAGGCCAGGCGCAGTGGCTCATGCCTGTAATCCCAGGACTTTGGGAGGCCGAGGTGGGCGGATCACCTGAGCTCAGGATTTTGAGATCAGCCTGGTCAACATGGTAAAACTTCATCTCTACTAAAAATAGAAAGAAATTGGCCAAGTGTGGTGGTGCGTGCCTGTAATCCCAGCTACTCAGAAGGCTAAGACAGGAGAATTGCTTGAACCCAGGAGGCAGAGGTTTCAGTGAGCAGAGGTCGCACCATTGCACTCCAGCCTGGGCAACAGAGCAAGACTCCATGTCAAAAAACAAAACAAAATCCTGAAGCTAGGGCAAAGAGTCTTCCTTTGTTTGACAAGGAGGAAGTGACGTGGTGAAGGAATGTGTTTCAAGTCAGAAGGAGCAGATTGGAAGCCTTACCTCAGCACAGTGGTGCTTTGGGCGTGTTACCTGGTCTGGTCTCATCTCCTGCTAGTCTGCAGAGAGTGAGGCTAACAGTAAGAAGTGGAGCTGAGCAGAATGCAGCAAATGGCAGGTGCTCCACAAATGCTCCTTTTCCTCCTGTTAGCCCTTCTTAGAAGAGCTGCCTGTGCCCCGTAAAGCTTCCAAGGTATGGCATTGGAGGCATCTGCAGAACCTGGGGCAGCCCTAGATGAATGGACATCTTGCACCCTGGTCCCAGCAGGGAAGGATGGCACTGCAAGGCCCAAACCATGGCAAATGCCCTTAAAGCTGCACTGCAGGACTGATATGCCCTATTTGTTCATTTCTTTGTAAACTACAGCAGCCTCCCCTCTCAAGGTCTCCCTCAACGCGTGTGCTTAGTTCAATCCTGCACATGAGCACTGGAGCTCCAGGAACCCTTTCTGGTGCTCCCCAGGAGCATGGACTAGCATCCTCTCAGCAGTCTGTTTTGGGGATCAACAGAATCAGGAATAGTAAAAATAGCAGCAAGACCTTCTCAAAGCTTGGTGCCACCTGGAAAGTCTAAAGGTGATCACATTGAACAGAGGGAGGCCTGAAGGTGGCAGGAGAAAACTGGGGATCTGGGTTAGGATTCTGGCTCCCAGCTGTGGGACTTCATAGATGTCTCTTCAGCTCTGCCTGCTCTTGCACATAAAATGAGGATGATGCCATCTGTCCTTCACTCCTTATCTAATTCCTGTGAGAAAAAAATGAGGTGACTGATAAGAAAGAACTTTGTGATGTTAACATTCCAAGGTTGACCATTCTTTGCTGCAAGGGTCTGGAGGTAAAAGTTGAGTTGGCTGATTACATACGATAATTCACCTACATCCACAAGAGCCACCTTTTGGCCCAGCTGCTTTTAGGGCACAATTGAAATGGAAGCCCCTGTCATAGCCTCTTCCCTCCCATAAGTGCCAGTCCCATTGGGTGCTCAGAGAAGGCTAGGCATCCTCTGTTTCATTCAACTGAAGCACAGGCTAATAAGACAGTGCCAACTTGCCTTATCTCTTTACCATAAGCACTCATTCCTTCATTCACTGAACAAATACTTGCTACTAGGCAGAAAAGCATAAGGGCTCAGAGCTCAGACTGCCTGGTGGACTCTTAACTCCTCCGTTTATTAATCATAATGTGTAACGTGCTCAGAAAAGCACCTGACACAAAAACACCATCTGCATGTTGGCTGTCACCATAACTACATGCAATCTAGTGCCTGGAGTGCAGGGGAGGGGATGATGAACCAGAGGAACCACAAAACCCTGCCTTCATAGGGCTTGCATTCAGTGAGGGAGACAGAAAAACAACAGATAAGTCAATACATGTAGTACATTAGAAGGTGGTAAGTACTCAAGAAAATAATGAAGTGAGACTGTTGGCAGAGATGATGTCCTGATAAGGCATCACTGAAGTGGTGGCAGCTGGGAAAAGACGTGAGGAAGTAAAGGAGTGAGCCACGCAAGCATCTGGGAGGAGCTTTCTAGGCAGAGGAACATCTAGATCAGAGGATCTGACGAGGGAGTACATTCCAGGGGGAGCAGGCATTTCCGGGTACCTTGGCAGAGTGTATTATGGGTCGGAAGCGATGGGGTTCAGGAGGGCCCTGGGAGTCGGAGCTTTTCCTTGAAGTAAGATGGAAGACACTGGAGATTTCTGGGAAGAGGGGTGATGGGATCTGCATGCTGGGAACAGACTGCAGGAGCAAAGCAGAAGCAGAGAGACAGGAAGCTGCCTCAATAGCACAGGAGAAAGATACGGGACTGAGACTCTGAGACAGGGCACCTCTATTTAACAAACCCCCATGAAACACTCATGTAAGCTGGCTTTGAAGGTTTCCTCATTCAGTACTTTACAAATGGCTATTAAAGTCTCCTACTGGGTGTTGGAAATACAAACATGAAGGAGACACAGTCCCTGGACTCAGAGGTTCAGTGTACAGTCTAGTAAGAGAGGCCAAGGCTAAAAAATTACAGAACAGTACAAAACAAATGCCCAAATAGGTTGCGCAGGCCACTTGCAGAAAGGAAAAGATTAACACTAGGGAAGAGGAAAGTGGTGGTAGCAGTCAGAGAAGGCTTCCAGGAGATAGGGAAGGCCATCTGCATTTTGTAGGCTGCATAGAAGTTAGTAGCTTACCTCTAACATGGTGCTTTGCAGATAGTTGGTGCTGGGAACAGACTGCAGGAGCTGCTCAACTAAACCGAATGTCTTTTGCATCCTGAGGCTTTGACAGCAGCAGCAGTAGAAAAGGAAACTATTCTAACTCAACGAGCTCCTATGCAGGCAGATGAGATATAAACAGTAATTTCCAATCTGGTTAACAAGCCCGCTTAGAACACAGAACATCTGCATTCTTCCCTAACAATTATTTCAACCAATCACCAAATTTCTCTAAATGTGCTTGACTATCCTGAAATTTCCATGCAGTAGCCATAAACCAACGAAAAGTCTAATAACCAACCAATTTATGAGACAAATGAACACAACCAACCATGAAGAGGAGGTAAGAGCACTGCCTTAGTAAAGAAGGCTAATTAGCAGCCTGGGGAAAACACCATAAAAATACAGAAGGGGCCAGAGAAGGGGAAGAGAATGCTCCCTGGGAGAAGCGCTAGGTAGAGGGGCTGCTTGTTTGCACCCTCTTGGTTTGCTGGGCCAGGGGAAGGGTCACTTGTTCAGAGCAAAGCAGAGGAGTGGTAACAGAAGGGCCAGTCAGAGAGGGCTGAGTGGTGTGTGAAAGGGGTCCAGAAACCCCCCACCCCACCCACTGCAGCCATCTCTTTCACAGAGTTACTAATAAGCCCGTGAGAGATTCAGTGCAAGTGGATTTTGGTGGGAACCTACATTGTCTGCAACCAAGAACACAGGTTCACATATAAATGTCTGCAGGCAGGATCTAGAGGAAGAAAAACCAGAAATCGGCAAAAGAAAGTTGGTAGGACAGGTAGGACCATGAAAATGGGGTCTGGGCCCCGTTCGGTCGGCTATTTGAGGGATAAGGCACGTATTGGTTATCTGTGTTACAGCTGAGAAATCCAGGCCCTGGCACAGGAAGTGCTCCATTAATACTGAGTAACTGACTGGATTAGCACACCTCAGGTGCCAGGCTGAAACTGACCATTCTTGGCGTGTGCTTTCCCTTAAAACAAAGTGAACTGTGTCCACACATGGCCCCAGAGGTTGTTTCCCAGAAGTGAGTGTGAATTTTTATTTCCACAAAAGAAACAGTGATGGTGCCTGTAAAACTGAGCAGCAGGCGGCAATCTCCATGAATTATCTCTACACATGCAATTCCCACTGAGCAACAAGCTCACCTTTGAAGAGCCGAAAACAGAAATCTACCTTATTCACACACTTCTAGGGGTCTACCCAGAAGAAGTGAAAACAGGTCCACACACAGATTGCATGTGAATGTTCACAACAGCACCTACCACATTAGTCAAAATGTAGACATAACCCCAAAGCTCATCAACTGGTGAATGGATAAACAAATTGTAGTATTAATCTATCCATTCATGGAATACTATTCAGCAATAAAATCAGTTCTGACACATTTAACAACATGGGTGAACCCCCAAAACATTATGCTAAGTGAAAGACACCAGAAATCTCCAGAAAAGGCTCATCTAAAAAGGCAGGCAACAGATCAGTGGTTTCCTAGGGCTGGGGTGGGAGCAAGGATTGATTGCTAACAGGGACAAATGAGTTTTTTGGGGTGATGGAAATGCTGCTAAACTAGAGTGTGGTGGTAGTTGTGTAACACTAACAATTTGCTAAAAAAAAAAAATCATTGAATTGCATCCTTATATGCAGTGAACTTTATGGTCTGTACATTATACCTCAGTGAGCCAGTTTGAAAAACACACTTTAGTTGGTTTCTGGGCTCCTGTGGCAACTCGTAGCGAAGGCTTTGAGAGCACCCACATGGGCCAGACATTGTTCTTAGTGCTAAACATTATCAAACTACCCTTTCTTCCACCAGCCTGATGGGTAGGTTGCATTATCCCTATTTCTCAGAAGAGGAAAGAGCACAGAGATGTTAAGTAACTTGCCCAAGGTCAGAAACACAGTGGCAAGCAGAGCTAAGATGTGAACCCAGGCAGTCAGCTGCTAGGGTTCAGTGCTTAATCATTACCTGCCTAGTCTCTCTGGGTGCAGGAATGGCTGGGTAAACAAAAGCTATTGATTTCTCAAGAGTAAACATTCCTCAAGCTAGTACCAACCTTCTTCCCTTTTCAATTTCTCCCTCTTTCCTTGCAATCTGTCACCTCTACCATTTCTCCCACCCTTGGACTATCCAGATTCATAACAACACCTACAACACTTGCATCTACAATACTACAATCCTTGCATCTATAACACTCCATAGTGGGCTTATTTTGGGCTCTGATGAACACACATCCTAGGACCTTCAGCTGATTCCACAGCCATTCTTGGAGTTAACTCTTTTTTTACCCTCCATCTCTCCAGAATGCTTTTCCCATGAATCACATAGCTCTTTACCAATTAACAAGATTGTGACCATCCTATACATTTACAGTGTCTTTACAGGAAATAGAAAATAGAATTCAAGAGCATATGTATGGTTTTAATAAATTAATCTGAAATTGCCATTCCTTCAAAAAAGTCCTGCTATACTCTCTGACCTGAGGCTAATACAAAAGACTTTCCCAAGAAATGCATAACGAAAACCTTAACAAGCCCAGAGATACTCGAGAGGGAACAATGGTGCTTGATCTTAGATTACAAAGAATTTCCCCCTGCTAGAGACAGCATCTCTCTGAGAAAGCTGATTTAAAAAAGCATGCAGGCCAGGCGTGGTGGCTCAAGCCTGTAATCCCAGCACTTTGGGAGGAGCAGAGACGGGGGGCGGATCACGGGAGGTTTAGGGAGATCGGAGACCATCCTGCGCTATCACCCGGCTGAACCCCGTCTTACTAAAAATTAAAAATTAGCCGGGTGAGTGGCCGGGCCGCCTGTTAGTCCAGCTACTCGCGGGAGGCTGAGGCAGTGGAGGAATGGCGTGAACCTGGGAGGCGGGGAGCTTGCAGCTGAGCTGAGATCTGGCCACTGCACTCCAGACTGGGCGGCACAGGAGCGGAGACTCCCGGTTCTCAAAAAAAAAAAAAAAAAAAAAAATATATATTATAGTATAGCTAGTATATATAGGAACTATACTATATATGGTATATAAATAAATGGAATTAAATAAATAAATATAAAAGAGCATGCACTCTGAATCAACATTTTTAATACATTAAAGGAAGTGGGGACATTAAGAGAAAAGAGCAAGTGGTTTTCCTGGATCTAGGAGTCTTTCTCATTGGGTGCCTGCAGACAGGGAGGGCTGGGAATGAGGTGGGTTTCCTGCTGGCAACTGCTCAACTGCACACTGAAGCCCGGAGTGCCCTCGATTGCTGTCTCTTGGCTCCCTCTGGTTCCCACTGTCTTGGCTGAGCGTGACGGACAACACTGAAAGGTTTCTGGAGTAAAAGCTTCTGTGTTCTCCTTGCAGATTACATGGAGAACTCTGAAGGCAGATATCAGCCTAATTAGGGCTGCAGGGCTCCTACCATTCAAGGGATGGGAAGGGCCTCCTAGGAGCTGCAGGCTTTCTTGTTCATACCAGGAAAACTTCCTCTCCATCTTCGCTGCCCTTTGAAGATACTCGTCTAGTTACAAAAAATAATGAATACTCCAACCTATAAAACACTGGGGTCTGGAGCTAAAAGAGGTAGAAGACTCAATCTGTGAACCAATGGGATCTTGGCTTCCTATCTTCCTTCTGGCATCAGGGGAACATTCTGGGTTTAACAGAATCTCTGAGATAAACTCAAAATAGGCCCCCCCTTTATTGCTCATTTAGGAGCATTTGGAGAATGTTTAATAAGAAATGCCCCTAAAACAAGATTCCTGGAATGATTTTTCTAAGCACCAATCTGATAGTTCCACTGTCCCTTAGTCTGCAACAAAGCCTTTAGCTTCCTATTATCCCAGAATCAAACTGGAATTCTTCAGCTGAGCCTCAGCATCTTTTCACATTCTGCAATCTCCTCCTCCAGGCTGGTCTCTTACCTCATCCCTCTCTTCAGTCAAGTGCCTATCATTCCCCATGACATTTTCCCCACATCTCCAGGCCTTTATATCTGGACTTGTCCAGCCTTCCATCTGTGCTACCAGTTTGCCTTCAGGACTCACCTCCTGCAAGATGCCTTTGGATACACTCTACCATTTCTCCCCCACCCTCCCTCTGCAGGCTGGGCCATATGATCCCAAAGCATCCTGTTACTTCACTATTACCAGGCTGAACCTACAGCAGTGGCACTTACTGCCTGTGGACTTGGCTGCCTTCTCCATGAAACTTGCAGCTACTTGAGGGCAGGGATGGGGACTTGGAGATATTCTCCTCCCCAGCTGACTGCATAGCCCATGGCATGCTCCAGCTGACAAATATTCAGAGTAGAGGAATGAATCAACAACAGCAGGCAAAAAAGAAACCTCTGGATTTCTGTGAACCGCAGATCTCTGCAGAAAGGCCTATATGGTGGGGGTGGGGGGTGTGCAGTTTTATTAGCATGCTTTCCAGCAAACAATTTTGGTAACATGTATTACACAAATCATGAAGTCCAGGATGAGCTTCCTGGTTCCTGACACACAGGAATAAAAAGCACACCCTCCCTCCCTTCCTCCTTCCTTCCTTGTTTCTGTCACCTGGAAGTTACTGTGCACTGACCATGTGTCCAGCAGGTTTCTAGGGATACAGAGGTGAAGCCAGGTGGAGCCTCTGCATTATGGAGCATTTAGCACGGTCTATTTGGGGAACAGGACCTTCTTGTTTGAAAGGAAACCCAGCAAGACTTACAGAGGACCTGATAACTTTTAAAGACCGGCTGGGATTCCTGAGCCTCAGGGGAGAAATAAAAGCCTTCAAATAAACCTGATCAAGAGTCATTTATGCCTGGCGGCTGGGTAACTATTTTCCCTAAGAGGAAGTGGAGACAGGCAAAGAGGGTTTCAGCAGAAGCTGCAGGGATCTTAGTATGATCTCAAGAGAGCCGCCGAGATGGCGGCAAGAGCTGTGATGTCTTAAGACCCACAATTGAAGGAGGCCCTGCAACTCCTCTCTGCAGCTGCAGGAAGGGTGAGCAGCCCTTGACGACGTAAGAAGATGGGAAGCAAAGCTCTGGACACCTTCTGTCTCCTGAGGTCCTGGTAAGCACTGCTGGTGCAGACTTGGCCTCACATCAAACCAGTATCAATTCTTGATTCCACAATCTGTAAGCCTGTAACGGTGAGTCTTGGTTTCCACTACCCAGATAATAGGGTTACTACTACCACCTCCTGGAATTACTGTGAGAATTAAATGATATATTAGATGTGTCAGGCACACGCTGGCACAAAATCTGTATGGATGTGGTTGCTAGAGTTGTGATGATACTATCATTCTGGTGTTATATAAAGGCTGAATGAGATAAAGATTCAAATGGTTTCTCGTGAAACCAGATAATTATATTAAAAAGTAGTGTATTACAATACAATATAGCATAATGTATTAAATAATCAACAGTACCAGTTTGCATTTATTGAGCACTATGTATGTGCCAGGCTCTGTTCTAAGCACTTTGTACGTATTAGCTCATTCAATCCTCACATCAGCCCTATAAAGTAGGTCCTATTAGCATTATCTTTATTTTACAGACAAGGAAACTAAGGCATAGAGAGGCCAAGTAACATGCCCAAGTCATATAAACACATGGTGCCAGGAGTAAAACCCACATGGCCTGGCTGCAGAGCATGCCCTCTTGCTGCTAACAAAAGCTCAGCATATCAGACACACCGCCCCAAAGTATATGACCACAGCTCCCAGCTCCAACGGCAGCACCCAGGGCTGCTGGCTGCTCGCCACAGTTTCAGTCTCCTCAAACCACTAACTCTTCCTTTGAAGCCCACCTTGGGCCTACTTAGATTTTCAATACACCATTTCTATTTTCAGCTTGCACCATCCTCATCCCCTATTGTGTAAAGATCCCTTGATTGCCTTAAAAAATGCTTTATCCTTTAAGAAGAGCACCTTATTTCTGGAATCTAGTCAAAGAATTCATATTCTCCTACCCACAGGGGTTCTGAGTCTGTCTATTTCTAGCTCTGTGTTGCTTTTGAAGTCCGAGGAATTAAAATGCTATAAAATGACAGCAACAGGCTCCTGGTCTTTACTTCAAGGAGCACATGCTGCAGTTTCCAAACTTTGTTGGGGAAGGTGGGACTCTTGGCACCCTCCTTGGCTTTGTCCTGCTTTTTATCTGTTTTATATACTTATAAGGTTTCATTTGACAAAAGGTCCTGCTTTCCTCTAAAAAGTCCTAACATTTAGAATTGCTGAACATGTTTTATTAAAATAATGCTTAGAAACAGCTGGTTTCAATTCTTGCCTTTCTTAAGGTGACAAATGAAGATGGGGCAGGACCAGAAAGCTGTCTGCCCCTTCCCCTCCCAAGTCTTCCTAATGGGTCTCAGAACCCACTCAGGGCACAGACCCTGAGGGTCAGGGGCACCTTCACAGTAATCATCCTATCTCTCTTGTTGTAAGTTTCCATTTCACCTTACATGTCATCAAGAACATACCTACTCCAAGGGAATACTGGTTCTCTTGGGTGACCATGACAGTGCTACTATTATCCAGCTCCTAGAGTCTCCCAAAGCAGGAAAATAGCCACAGAAACACAGTGAGCTCTTAACTGTTCTTGAGAGCCCTATGGGGTCACAGGAAGCAGTACACAGCAAAGACAGACTGACTTCTGATAAGCCTTACCTGTTTTTCAATGAAAGCATTGATTCTCTGTAGCATCCCCTCGCATGTAAATTCATATGGCATGTATGGCTCAATCTGTGGAAACAGAACATGATACCATGAAGGAGAAGGATAGAGAACATGGAGCACCTCCCCCAGTCCTCCGACTCACTCAATATACAGGTGCTAACACCAGGAGGCGGCCTCATGAGGGTTGACTGTGGACTTGCAAGTCATGATCTCACGCTGATCCTTACTAGGTGTGGGACTCTGAGCAAATGACTTGCCATCTCTAAGTCTCAGGTTCCCCATATGTAAAAGGGTGATATGAAAAACTCACCTCTTTTAAGCTGCAAAGATTATCTGGGAGAAAAAGGGTGCTTAATTTAGTGACTAGCACCTAGTGGGCATTCAACAAAAGATGGAAGTTATCACTTGCTAGCAGGTAAGTTCCACAGGGCAGAGTCCATGCTGTTGGGTCATCTTTACATTCTAGTGGTGAGCATAGTGTGGCACATGTAGGAAAGTAGCAAACATCTGTTGAATGAATGCATGGTCACTGCTCTAAGGCAACAATGAGCAGGTGAAGGATCTATGACAGTGACAAAAGCATTGGTCTGTGTTTGTAGGTGAGGTTAGCCTGTACCCAAAGAGCTCAGGGTACAAAAATAAAGCGATAAAGTGTCACAAGGAGTTCAGCTAGGGGTTCCTGGGAGGCTAGAGGGTCAAAGCAGACTTCTACTCATGCTGGGCTTTTAAGGCAGGCTGTGAGTCTAGTAAGCCCAAACTGGGGAGGGCCAAGATGCTGAAGACATCCTTGGTGAACAAGTAGTTTGGTCTCTAACATGAAAGGACAGCAGGTAACTGCAGCTCAGTATTATGGTAACTGGTGAGACGAGGTGGAAAATTCACTGAATTTCCAGAAAAGCCTTGCAATTTCTATACTAAAGAGCCTCAATTTCATATGAGGGGAGTAGGAAACTCTAGAGGATGCTTCACTAGGGTAGAGGAGGCAGTCTTATCAATATTGTGACATCCTAGAGAAGGGGAAGAAATGTGGGTTTGATCTCTGCTGCACAGTGTTTGCCAACACTATGAGGCCTGTGTTTTCAGGAGTATTACTGATCTAAAATGGAAATTTCATTTGGGAGAAAATCACCAGCAATATAGTCTATTATTGCTTCAGGGAGCTCAACAGCTCCTCTCAGCAATAGGGTAGACGGGGGCGGCGGGGCAGGGGGTGCACCTTCACCAGCTACCTCTAAAGTCTTTGCTGGAATCTACAGGGTGGAGAACTAGGCAAAACAGCTATAGTTGAAGCTTGCTGAAAATGGGACAAAGAACAGAAATAACATTCCTTAGTGGCAGCCGAGGAGTTGGTCTCAGGGCATCGTCTCCCCCTTTCTTGTGTGCCAAATCACACATTACATCGAAATCTTCAACAGTGATTTTCAGAAATTTTAATTGTCTTCAAATGCTGAACAAATGCACAAATGTGGGCCACAGTGGCCTACAGCTGTCTGAATAGAGCTAAAAGAGGCTGAGCCGTAAATACTGTAATATCATGCAGACTATTCTACAAGAACAAAGAGGCCACTCTATTCCTAAACAGCTCATCTCTGAAGATCTCAAAATACTCTGAAGAATTGACTTTCAAGTTCTCAGTTTGCTCCTTGTCAACTCAAGCTTTTGAACTTACTGTTCCCTCTCTAACCCAGACACAGCCCTTCACACAAAATGCAAATTTTTTTCTTTTCTTTTAAAAGATGTTTAGTCAACCCAAGGGTGACTCCAGAAGCTTTCTCTTGCTGGCCTAGAGATAAGTTTCCTCTCAAAGATTCATAGAAGGAACGACCTAAAACAAAGAACATGGCATATCTGGGTTCATTTATCAGTGTTAAAGTAGGATTTGTATAGTGAAATAAACATCTGTGGTCATCTTTCATGAGATTAACAGATTTAGTTATGTTAGGAAGCATGCCGAGTACCCAAGTGTCATTCCAACAACATTTCCAAAGGGAATCCATTAGAAAATGAAAGAAAGTTAATTCAAAGGGTTCAAAGCCAAAACACAGAAAATGTCTATCCCTTTGGTTAAAGTGGGCTCTTCCTACCAACCCAGCCCACTTTAACCAAAGGGATGTTGACTCATTCATTGCTTTGGGGCCGTTCACTGTTTTAAAGGATATGAAGCAAACAATTTTCCTATACAAGAAAAGCAAAAGGGAGGGAGGGATGGAGGGATAGAGAGATGGAGGGATGGAGGGATGGACGGACGGAAGGAAGTCGGTGAGTCAGAAGGTAGGTCTATATTGCTGGACCCTGTGGGGGAGGGCAGGCAGGGGCTTCTGCATTGGAAAGCTCTTCAGAGTCCTAGCAAGCCTCTGAAGTGAGAGCTGTTATGTGAATTGGGGGCTGGAAGAGTGGGCAGTTTTCTGCATAAAAGTTGTTTAGGAACAAGTGAAGGCCTCTTTGGGGGACAGAATGAAGGAGAATGCTAAATCACATCCAGTCACTGAGAAACCCAAGCTAGGCCAGCTGTGGAGAAGCAAGGAAGTATTCTTGGGCATCTTGCTTTGTTTAAAAAAAAAAAAAGAAAAAAAAGGACTGTTAATCATATGGTGAGGGCCACAGGAAGGATGCCTGCAGATTGCACTGTGAAGTTTCTGCTGACCTTGGAAACATTCCCTTATCTTCCCCTCCATTTTCTCTTCTTGACCTCCCTTCTTGTGTGATTTCCTGTCTCCACTAGTACCGACTTACCTTTCCAAGTCAGGGACAATTTCTACAGGCAACTGCTTTCAAAGATGAGCCTCCACAAGAAGCCCTCTATGGTCTCACCTGACAGACGTGGCTTGGCATCATTCAATACGAAATGGTCTTAGAAAGTACCAGGAGGCCAGAGTTTGACTCACGGCTCCTCTGCTTACTAACCATAGGATTTTGAGTAAGCAGAATCTGTAATTTCTCTTCACGATTTCCAGTGTACACTAGGTCATCTCATCACCCTGTTCAAAACTTCCCATCATACTTATAAAAAAAATCCTGAACACTTAAAAACAAACAAACAAACAACAACAGAACCAACTACACATACACAAAAAAACAAACCCAAAAAAGAGAAAAAAAAAAACCCCGAACGTTTACCATGGCCTTTTGAAAGGCCCCACACATATTCTGGTTCCTGAGGACCCTTTTATGGTCTCCATTATTTCTGATGGGAAGTTGGCTGTGTTAATACCATTATTCCTCTAAATATAATATATTTTTCTCTGGCTGCTTTCAAGGTTTACTTCCTTATCTTTGCTTTTCAGCAGTTTGATTATAATGTATCTTGGTGTGTTTTTCTTTTCTGCTTCTACCTCAGCTTTTAAATGACTCTCCTCAAGAGTACAAGCATTAACTAAGTGTTGTGGATTGAATTGTGCCCCTTTAAAAGATATGCTGTTCTAGCCCCCAGCACCCGTGAATGTGATCTTATTTGGAAATAGGGTCTTTGCAGATGTAACCAAGTTAGATGAGGTCACACTGAATTAGGGTGGGCCCTAATCTTGTATAAAAGGAAAAGACAGAGACACACACAGGGAGAAGCCATAGGATAATGGAGGCAGAGATCAAACCTTTAATGCTGCAAGACAAGAAATGCCTAGGCCTACTAGAAGTTGAAAGAGGCAAGGGAGGATATCCAGCTGGAGACTTTGTGGGCAGGACGTGACCCTGCTGACATTTTTGACTTCAGACTTCTTGCTTCCAGAACAGAGAGAATAAATTTCTGCCGTTTTAAGCCACTCAGTTGCTTGCACTACTGTGTTACGGCAGCCCCAGGAAGCTTATATGCTAAGGGACTAGGAGAATCAAGAAAGAAGAACCTTCGCCCTTCCACAGGAATGACTCCGGTGGTGAAGCTTTAGGTGTGTGGCAGATATTTTGAGACAGCCTATAGGAAACACACTCCATTTGGCACTTCTTTCATCAGCTTGGTCTCCTGAGGTCGGGGACTTCTACCCAAACTGCTGAGAATGGGATTGGGAATGTATGTGTCATCAATGGGAAGCTGACCCCAAACAGACCACCTTGAAGCAGGCAGAGCACAGATAATGCATCCGAGTGCCCTCACTCCTCTGGAGATGTTCTGCATTAACTGACATCAGCAGTTCAGTGGGCCACAAACTGATTATCCTGTTCTGTTTCCCAGAGGGGTAAGATGGCCTCCACATGGGCACACTGACTATCCCACCCAGGATATATGCCTTTTCAGCCTTTTTCCTTTCAGTCACACTGTGCTTTGAACCCATGCCCTTCTGCGTCCACTTCTCAGTTTTACTTTGCAAATTACTCCTCATCCTGTAAGACTTAACTAAAAGGCTGCATTCTCCAGAAAGGCTTCCCCAACTTCCACTCCTGGAGCGTTTGCATGTTGCTTTGGCACTGAACATATTCAGCCTTGTATTATGCTTACTTGCAGACATCTATTCCTCTCTGCCATCTATCCATTGGGTAAATCCCTATGTGGGCACTGGTAATACAGAAATGAGACAGATATATATCCTGACTTCATGTTGCTAATGGTGTAGTAGAAATTTAGACTATTGACAAAGATCATAATACTTAATACTGACTAAACACTATATAGTAGACATTGAACTTAAGCACTTTATATACATTATCTCATTTACTCCCCACAAGTAACCAATCAAATGGTGATGTTAGCCCTACGTTACACATGAAAGGAAGCTGCTAGTAAGTGGTACAGCTAGAACTGAACCCACACTGGGAGTCCAGCTTGCCCTCCCACATGCCTACATTGGCTTCTCTTAAAGCATCGTAACCAAGTGTAAAAAGTGCTCCCATCAAAGTATAGCAGCAGAGTGCAGCTGTGAGAGTCCATGGCGGATTCAGATTGGGAGAAAGGATAACTGAACTCTTCTTTACTGGATGGTAAACTTCTGATAGGTGGGAAGCCAGCCCTCCTCTATGTTTGTGGAAGTAAACACCCCGCCCACCCACAACCCCAGGTGACTCAGAGAGCACTCTGTGTATGGTAGGGACTTGACAAATGTCTGTTGAATTGATGAGAAGAGGCCAGAAATGCACTTTTACAAAATTCTACTAAATGTTTAGGTAGGAAAAAAAGAACCAAAACAGATGTTCTAGAAAAACATTCCCCAGTATTTCCTTGCACGTCTCTCTCTTTTGTAGAGGAAGCAGGGCTATCTTTTCAGATCTTTGTGAGAGCAACATAATCAGATCACTGAACCAAGTATGACTCCAGATCCTGCTCCTGTGCCTGGGATCCAGGCACACATCAGGATACCAGCTCTGTTTCCAATTCACAGAACGTTCATGAAATCCCCAGGCCAAATCCTACAGCTTGGTTATTTTCTAATTCTAGGGTTAAGCTGATGTGGTAAAGATCTGTTTATTAAAACCAAGGACCTATGATGCTTTATACACATTTCGGGTCTCATTAGAAATGAGGGAAAGTGGAATAAAAGAAACCAACCTTCTGATTTAAAATTGCTTTCACTGCATCCTCTACTTCCTCCTGATTGTTGAGGTCAACAGTCCACACATGTGGCCGCCCGATGAAAACTTCAGCGTAAGGATGCTGGGATGTCAGCTGGAAAAGAAGCAAACACCTCAGTCGCACAAGCGATTTTTAAAATAACTTTCTGTGCTAGATGGCGTGCTATGCTTTTTATGGTACTGAGTTCCAGTTGTGTAGGTGACAAGACATTGTGTCCTTCCCTTTGATGATCAAAGCCATCCATAAGCAGATAACAATAAAACAGTGATGGTTCTGTATCTTGAATCCCACTTGGAAATAAGATAATGCCACAACCAGGTGACAAGGAAGCCGCTACAGGTGGCTTTAACCCCCAACATCACACCAAGAAATGATGAACAATTTCTTCTACCCCAGAACCCAGCCCTGAAAATCACCTACTAATAGATCAAACCAGTATCTATTATCCTGGCTAAGACAGACAGGTCAGCATAGACAATTACAAGAAAAATCAAGGCTGTAAAGTCCCAGGAGGCTAAGTCATGGTGCATACAAAAGGTGATAGGAAAAAAATGATACCATCAGAAATACACAGAATTTCTAGAATGGTTTCAGGAATAACATTAGCATAATATTCAGAAAAACAAGGAATGCCAGTTTTGTCCTAAAGGAGGTTTTATTTGAAAACAATGTGTGGTCAAAGAAACCAAGTGCAAACCATGACAATTCTTTTTTTTTTTTTTTTTTTTTGAGACAGAGTCTCGCTCTGTCACCCAGGCTGGAGTGTAGTGGCCGGATCCTGGCTCACTGCAAGCTCCGCCTCCCGGGTTCACACCATTCTCCTGCCTCAGCCTCCCGCGTAGCTGGGACTACAGGCGCCCGCCACCTCGCCTGGCTAGTTTTTTGTATTTTTTAGTAGAGACGGGGTTTCACCGTGTTAGCCAGGATGGTCTCGATCTCCTGACCTAGTGATCCACCCGTCTCGGCCTCCCAAAGTGCTGGGATTACAGGCTTGAGCCACCGCGCCCGGCCGACAATTCTTAATTCATGAAGTGTCCATTCTTCTTTTTTTTCTTCCCCCAAAGGGTCTTGCTCTGTTGCCCAGTCATAGTTCACTGAAGCCTCAAACTCCTGGGCTCAAGAGATCATCTTGCCTCCGTACTCTGAGTAGTCGGGACTACAGATGCGCACATCATGCCTGGGTAATTAAAAACAATTTTTTTTTTGGTATACACAGAGTCTCTGTATGTTGCCCAGGTGGGTCTCAAACTCCTGGCCTCAAATGATTCTCCTGTGTCAGTCTCCCAAATTGCCAGGATTACAGGCACAAGCCACTGCGCTTAGTTGAGTCCCTTCTTTAATACAGCTAAATTTATCCCCTGATTTTGTTTCCATCTCTATCCTCATATCCCTTTAAGGTCATGTTGTCAAGGGAGCATTTTAGACACATGTGAGAGCATTTTCAGCTACCATAATAACTGGAGAGTGTTACCTTAGTCTGTGGGTGGGAACTAGGGATATAAGCTGCTTCACAATATGCAAGGACAATCCTGCACAGGAAGAACTGTCCACTGCCCATGAAACTTTCAAATGCCCTGCAGGGCTTTCATATGGGCTTACAGAGTCTAGATTTTTATTTTTCTTGAAACAGAGTCTTGCTCTGTACCCCGGCTAGAATGCAGTAGTACGATCTCGGCTCACTGCAACCTCTGCCTCCTGGGTTCAAGCGATTCTCCTGCTTCAGCCTCCTGAGTAGCTGGAACTACAGGTGTGAACCACCACACCCAGCTAAGTTTTTGTATTTTTAGTAGAGATGGGGTTTCACCATGTTGGCCAGGCTGGTCTTGAACTCCTGGCCTCAAGTGATCTGCCTGTCTCAGCACCCCCAACTGCTAGGATTATAGGCATGAACCACCATGCCCAGCCAGAATCTAAATTTTGACAGTTCAAACATACAGTGAATTATCCACAGACATAATCACACAATCATGTAAATGAAGCAATGTCTCTGCTCTGTTTTATCTGAAACGTCACCAATGAGCTGTCACCATTTTAGAAAGATCAAAGCAGCAAAGTCAATGCCACTGAGGATGTCAGAGTCTTCAGTAAAACCTACCCACATTAGTCTATATTTGGAGCTATCACATTACTGGCAATTCTGTTTATATGTGGGTATATGTAAACACACTCAGGCTTCGCTCCTCCTTCATAATGTCAATTGTAAGTAAAAAGGCTGACCATATTCAGCTGAATGTTTCACTCCTTTTAAATGAAAACACTCACTGTGAGGAGGAACAAGGCATCATAGTGCCTGGTATAGCTCTTGGGTATGGGACAGTATAGTTCTTGACTCCATAATGCTCAAATATGTATTGCTTTATTAGGAATTATTTTCCTTTTATTTCTCCTTTATATTTGAGTTAGAGAATTATTCTCATTTGAAATTACACACATAGGCAAGGTTATATAATTTACAAATTTCATCTCATATTTATAATAGGAAATACTAGGTCTGGCAATGCTGAGGCCTTTGCTTTGGAGGTCAAGCTGGCCCTCCTCTTTTCCTCAGACTCCAGGATACTCAGAGGGCTGGAGGAAATAACTGGCACCCCTCCACCTTTCCCTTAGCCACTGTTCTTTGTATCCTACCACACAAGAGCATGCATGTACTATTTAAGGCAGGAAGCCCGACAAGTCCCTGGGCCCAGCAGTGAGCCTCTGCTGGCTACAGGTTATCTGGGCCTCTACCCAGCAGCAGCCTGTCATCAGCCTCTTCAGTTTCCCGCCCTTCTGACAGGTGCCCTCTTCCTCGGCTCAGCTCTATGGTCAGTGATGAAAGCCACAGACTCTCTGCAGGCCCATGGAGCTCAGGAAACTTCCATTTTTTTCCTCTGCACATGTTTTGGATTCAACACTTATCAAGGAAGCCCTAGGTTGGGCCAGGAGTCCTGCTAATCGCCTGCACAAATGTTATTTCTCAGGTTTATTATGCATCAATGACGATTCTGAGACTGGGAGGCGATTACATTTCCCCCAAGACCACACAGCTGGAAAGGAGAAGAGCCAACTTCAAATCCAGGTCCTTCAACAACTTCTTAGCTTTGGATAAAAAGGAAGGTGACAATTTTAAAGGATGTCTTTGGGTTCTTAAGACAAAAGCCCAATGTAAACACCAGCTTTTTAATCCAGTTCTTAAAACTTGCCAACCTAAATTCAGGACTGAATTTATGCCTGTATTTTCTGAAGATGAGCAAAATGTCACATCATTTTCATTTTGTGGCCTGGAGAACGAATTAGTTTTTCTGACGGAATCAGGGTAAGTTAAAGTTGTCATCAATGTCACTATTTGGTAATTTACACATCAGCAATCTCCCTCCTCTCCTGCCTTTTAAGGTCTCTGCTTATGTACAAGGTTGCTTCAAGCACTTGGAAAATACGAAATGCTGAGCTATTATTCTTTTATTCATTTACATTTACTGAAGGTTACTTAACTTTATGAGTGAGGCATTTTGTGATTCATGAGTTCCCCTCTGAATGTTCCATTCCTTCTTGTTAATTTATTGAGAACCATCTGATCTAAGATACTTCAATGTATATGAATCAGTAAATTTACTGGAGTATAGTTTGTAAAAGTAATGAAAATCTTATTAAATACGAGACATTACTCCAGAATGGCTATTAAATCTCCAAGGAGAACATGAGTTCTCTTTATGGGAAAAAACAAAACAAAACAAAACACACACACACACACACACAAAACCTGGAAGCCAGAGTATTTCTAATGGCTTACAAAATGTCAGAATAATGATCAAGAACCTACTCATATGTTTCCCAATGTAAAGATAAAAATCCAATTTATATTAAAATGTAACCTGAACCAGCCACATTACTTAAGGCATTGTGGAACTTTTCCCACTCTGTGTAGATATCATGGTTTGAAAATGGACGGGTACAAAATAAAACCAAGCTAAACCCACATTTAGATATCCAGACTTTTTCTTCTCTTCAAATGAAGGCAAAGAGACATGTATGCAGTTGATATGATCAATTTAGGTGGATCAAATATTGCTTAATATGAAAGATTTGTATGGGCACAAAAAGGTAGTTTTATGTAATTATGTATACTCTGGTTACAATGTTTCCATTTGCTAAGGAAAAAAGATAATTTCTAGGAATTTTTGATTCTTAGAAATGAACTTGTTGACAGCTCTTTTCTCATTAAAAGCTTCTTTAGTTACAGGGATTTTACGGGCTTTTGTGAGCTGGCAGAGCAGGACAGGGTGACCCACCTGGCCATGAGATCAAGCTCACTGGTCCCTCTCAATGCTGTCTGATGTTGCTGGAGGGAGCTAGATATCAGATGGAACCTGCCCTCTTGCATAAAGCAAACTGACCTTCTTGGGGTATCCCCAGCTTGTCAGTATTCATGCTTCTCAGGCTTGAGACCTGCTCTCCTCCTTTTCCTTTAAAGCACAGCCCCTTCACTATCCCCTTCGCAGCTAACCCTGCACATCCTCCACCCAGCACAACTCCAAGTTCACTCCCCTCTGGAATTCACTTAGCTATTTCTTCATGCACTTCCACTGATTATGCTTTTGTCCTATAACTCTTTCATATCAGATTTGGAGCTCCTGGAAAACAGGAAATGTACATTGATGAATTCTCCCAATGCAGCAACTGGTACCACCCTGCGGGGATGCATTAAACACCTGTCAACTTCCCTCTGCATCCTGCCCTCCTGGGGGAGCCTAGGACTGATGGAGTCATCTATGTGAGATCACTTGCTGAGCAACTATTGAAAGGATCCCACTGTTTCTCTAATAGAGTCACATTTAAGGGCTGGTGGAATCATCTGAAGGGATGAAGGGACAGGAGGAACCAAATGCCCGTGACAGCCCCAGTGCTTATTCTCTTCTTACAGCATAAAGAATGAAAACCTCACATGACCTCAGCAAAAAGTAAATTACAAAATGATGGCAACTGATAGAAAACAATGAAATGCTTTTCTTGATAACTTCACACTGGCTGATCTGATCCATGTAACATTACATCATTCACTGGGCAATGTTCAGATTGTGTTTAAGAGTGTCCTAATTTTTTTTTACAGGAAAAAAATACCCAGTGGCCACAGTGTCATTAAAACCTTTAGAGTCAGTTTTAACAAAAACGTGTCAGTTGCCAACTTAATCTCAGCTACTTTTGATTCATTTCCCAAAGGCTTGTATATAGAAACTGCAGTAAGAAAAGAGATGGGCTTCTTTGCTTTTCATGCATTTAAAAAATCATGAGGGAATCAGAAAAATCACCATCAGAATACCACAGTAATAACTGTTGCAGACATGATCCACTCCTATATGATACAATAAATACTGTACTTATTTGTATAGTATGTGATACTATACAAATCCACTGCTATATGATACAAAAGTCTGAAGATAAACAGGATATTCTAACATAGCCCCAAAGTATTACCCCTACTGTAGAGAAAAGAGTAAAAGAGTAACTTCATAGTGGAGAAACCTGGGAGCAATCAGTACAACATATTGACATCATATGCCCCCTAACGTGATGTGCTGAGAAGGATACATCATTTCTGGGATATTCTTGCCAAAAATGCCTAACTTCAAATTTGACTGATGGGAAAACATCGGTCAAATCCAAATTGAGAAACAGTGTACAAAAAGCTGACCTGTGCTCCTTAAAAGTGGTAAGGTCACGGGTGATAGTGAAAGACTGAACTGGCACAGATCAGAGGAGACAAGGAGACATGAGTATTAAATGCAATGTGGGTCCTGAATCAGATCCAGGAACAGAAAAAGGATCTCACTGGAAAAACTGGTGAAGTCCAAATAAAGCCTGTAGTTTAGATAATACTATGGTACCAATGTTAATTTCTTGGTTTTGACCACTGTAGTTTTCTAGAAGCTGCCATAAGAAGCAGCTACATGAACTCCGTATTATTTTTGCAACTTTTCTGTACCAGTAAAATTATTTCAAAGTAAAAAGTAAATTCCAGCAAGTCTACTTGTAGGTACGTTCCTCAAAGTATTGAAAGCAAAGACTCAAAATACGTGTATACCAATGTTCATAGCAGCTTTACAATGAGCAAAAGGTGAAAACAACCCAAATGTCCATCAACAGATGAATAAGCAAAATGATACACAAATGATATATATATATATAATATATATATAGTATATATACTATAGTATACAATTCAATAGACTATTCAGGCCTTTAAAAAAGTGTGTGGTGTATAATAGTTCATAAAGCAGGAGTGACGTAGGACAGGCATGGTGACCCATGCCTATAATCCCAGCACTTTGGGAGGTTGAGGTGGGGGGGGTTACTTGAGGTCAGGAGTTGGAGACCAGCCTGAGCAACATAGTAAGACCTTTGTCTCTGCAAAAAAAAAAAAAAAAAAAAAAATGTTTTTTAATTAGCTGGGTGTGGTGGGGTGTGTCTGTAATCCCAAGCTACTTGGGAGGGTCGCTTTAGTCCAGGAGTTCAAGACCAGCCTAGTTAATACAGTCAGATCCCATCTCTACCAAATATAAAAAGAGTAGCCAGGTGTCATGGCACACACCTGTAGTCCCAGCTACTCAGAAGGCTGAGGAAGAAGGATCGCTTGAGCCCAGGAGTTTGAGACTGCAGTGAGCCACGATCACACCACTGTACTCCTCCAGCCTGAGGGACAGAGCAAGATCCTGTCGCCATAAAAATAAAAAGAAATGAGATTCTGAAACATACTACAACATGAACAAACCTTGAAAACATGCCAAGTTAGTGAGCCAGACACAAAAGGACAGACACTATATGGTTCCACTTGTATGAGGTACCTAGAATAGGCAAATTCACAGAGACACAAAGTAGAAGAGAGGTTTACCAGGGGTTGAGGAGTGGGGAGAATGGAGAGTTATTGTTTAATGGCTACAGAATTTCTGTTTAGAATGATGAATAAGTTCTGGAAATGAATAGCGGTGATGGTTGCACAATATTGCAAATATACTTAATGCCAGTGAATTGTACACTTAAAAATGGTTTAAAAACTTTAACCATAAATGGTAAGCTTTATGTTGTATCCACTTTATCTCAAAATATTAAACAAACATGGAAAATTACAAATAATATCTACAATTTGGGCAGAAGTAGAACTTTAGAGATTTCCTAGACCTAAATTAAAATGTACAGGTGATTTTCGCATAAAAACAGACATATAGACCAATGGAACACAATAGAGAAGCCAGAAAAGAACTGATTCCCAATGAGGCTGACAAGAATACACAACGGAGAAGGACAATGTCATCAATAAATAATATTTGGAAAACTTGATTTCCATATGCGTAAGAATGAAATTAAATCTTTATCTCACATTATCTATAAAAATGAATTCAAAATTGCTTAGACTTCAATATAAGACCTGAAACAGCACAATTACTAGGAAAAAACCAGTGCAAAAGCTTTCTGACACTAGTCTGGGCAATGATGTTTGGGTATGATACTAAAAGCACAGGCAACAAAAGCAAAAACGGGCAACTGAGATTGTATCAAACTAAAGAGCTTCTGCACAGCAAAGGTAACAATCAATAGAGTGAAAAGGGAACCTATGGAATACCTGCAAACCACATATTTAATAAGTGGTTAATTCCCAAACTATGTAAGGAACTCCTACAACTCAACTGCAAGAAAACCCAACTAAGCAAATTAAAATATAGGCAAATAACCTGAAGACATTTCTCAAAAGAAGACATACACAAGGCAAACAAACATATGAAAAGGTGCTCAACATCATTCATCATCAGGGAGATGCAAATCGAAACCACAAGGAGATATCACCTCATGCTTGTTAAAATAGCTTTTATCAAAAAGACAAAAGATAACAGGTGTCTGGCAAGAATGTGGTAAAAAGGGAACCTTGGTACCCTGCTGGTGAAAATGTAATGTGTTACAGCCATCAATGAAAAAGAAAATGGAGGTTCCTCAAAAAATAAGAAATATAACTTCACATAATCCAGCAATCCCACTGTTGGGTATATATCCAAAGCAATTAAAATCACTATGTTAAAGCGGTATCTGCACTCCCGTGTATACTGCAGCATTATTCATAATAGCCAAGATATGGCAACAAACTAAGTGGCCTTCAGCGGCTGAATGGATAAATTATGTGCACATGAAATATTTAGCCTGCAAAAGAAGGAAATCCCATCACTGGCAGCAACATGGATGAATGTGGAAAATATTATGCTAAGTAAAATAAGCCAGGCACAGAAGGAAAATTCGGCATGATCCCACATGCAGATCAGCCTAGTTGAACTCACAGTTCAACTCACAGTAAAACGGTTGAACTCACAGAAGCAGAGAATACATTCATGATTCCCAGAGACTGGGAATATGGGGAGATGTTGGTCAAAGTTTCAGTTATGCAAGTTGAGTAAGTTCTGGAGAGCTAGTGTGCAGCATTATGACCACAGTTAACAATACTGTATTGCATACTTGAAATTTGCCAAAAAAGGAGATCTTAAGTGTTTTTACAATTAAAAAAAATCTATTTAGTATGTAATGTGATAGATTAGCTTGATTGTAATGACTATTTCACAATGTGTGTATTTATCAAAACATCAAGGTGTACACCTTAAATATATTTTTTGTCAAAAATTAACAAAAAACCCGAGGGATGATTTACTAGTTTCTTCTCCACCCTAAACTCCGAAGTTTCAAAGAAGTCAGTCACATGCTAAAGCAGAGATTCCTAAACAGATATTTTCACTGCTCGGCAGCATCTTTTTAAACTTTTCAAAAGAATAGGTTCATGGCAGACTGAATTTCCCCGGTCTCTGTGTCCTAGCACTTCCAACAGCACCTAGCACACAGATATGTACATTAAGTTCTGCAGAGTTATAAATGAACAAACTGACCTCTGAATACAAAACCACTCCCCAAATGAAGTATTCAAATTTATTATTCTAGCAGAAGGAAAAAAAAAAAAACACACCCACCCGCGCGCACACACATATAACCCTTGTCAAAGGTTATCTGGGCCACAGATTGACCTTTTATAGATAAACTATGGATCTTATTGATCTTCTCTCTCTTTTGGCCATTTCACCAATGACAGGAAGGGTCAGAGAAAAATCTCTCTCAAAATAATCAGTTCTATCAATTGTCAAGGTTTCTGACTGATCAATAAAAAATAATCATTGAGAATGCATCTTATATACTATATGGGAGAGAAAATGACTCAGAAGGGTTTAAAAGCAGAATTGAAAAATGTATGTTTTATAAACTGTCCTTCTACATTGATACGCCATGGGAGGGATGCTAATCAATGTAATCCTCCAAAGGCCCTGAATGACGAGGATGCTGCTATGACTTCCCTTCATAAGCTGCCTGCAGAGCCACTTACTACTAACTACACAGAAATAATCAGAAAATCTATCTTATGATTTCTTGCACACACGTATTTCTGAGCAGATGCAGAAACACCCAGTTTGATCACTCACAGGTAAAAGACTTTTGTTTATTGCCCTAAATCAAATCTGACTACCCTCAATGGTGATTCATCACACACTGCAGATTTTCAACAGGATCTCTGAAGGCAATTCAAATGAGGCTTCTGCAAATGGTTCTAGCAATGGCAAGATTACTTCTTGGAATGGTGAGTGAAAAAAAATTACTTCAATTATCCATGATACATATGGTATACTGAGGCTGATGGTTCTCTGCAAACTCCCACAGTCCACTTTTTATTCTCCAAAGCCCATCCTGGGGAGCAGATTCTTCACAAATATCTACTAACCAGTTGATCTCACTCCCTAAACTTCAAACATTCAGAAAATCAGAGTTCAGCTATAATCAGAAGGCTAGAATGTCTGAGTTTACAATAATCTAGAGTGGGGGTAGAGTGTAAAGATCCCTTACTTGCTGAAGGCAGAAGTAGATTCAAATCCTGCCCCTAACTCGCAAGGTGACGTGATCGGGTCATTTGTCTCTCTGAGCCTCCACACCCTCAGCCTCTCATCCAACCATGTTAAATGAAGTTAACGCCCACATTAGCACTCAATAAATAGCTATTATTCATATTATTCAAAGTGGAATAATTTTGATAGATGCTTACCTCTCTCAGAGTTGGCTTGCCAATGAAAAGTCTGTGTTTTGCTACTTTTGGGTGGGTTGAACTTGGGATTCAGAAAAGCACATCCATTTGCGATAGCCTCCAGGGGAGCTGGGCCCTCGTAAGGGAACCCAAGTCCAACAAATAACTGTAAGACAGAAAACCACACAGCATATGAACACATCAGGCAGAGCCATCAGGCAGGACAGGCATTCCCGGCTTGCGGGCAGTGATTCTGTGGCCCATTCCCGAGTGGACACCTCGCTTTGGAAGGCTCCCAGGCCCTGGGGGGTGAGGCAGAGAGAATTCAGCTTACACCAGGATCTGAAAAACTACGAACTTTTAAAGTCCCCATAAAGCTGCTCAACTCACTATGCTCTCCTCCACTAAAGGAAGTAAAAAATTAAGTGTCTAAGGGTATCGGGGGATAGGGAGGTTGGAGTATTAAAAGAAAAACCCCCCCACCACCACGACCCAACAATAATCTTTCTGTAACTCACCAGGAGACATGACTGGAAAAACACTTGCTTAACTACACAGAAGGTTTCTTCATTGAACCAAAGAAACAACAGGCCCTTTCAGGAATGCTGGGCGGAGGGACAGAAAGGTCACTTGGAGGTTTGATTGCAGTTCAAATGGAACTGCTTTAAAATGATTGTAGGTCAGTAAACACAGGTTTTCATAATGGGGTTTACACTGGGGACACCAACATCTTGGTGTTGATTTTACCCTCACAGGGGAGAGACTGTGCTGTGTTGATGAATTTGCAAAGCAGCTGCTTCCCTCTCCGGCAGGCAAACCATGTGCTTCCCCCAAGACAGACCATAGATGGCAGCAACAACTTGCTCTCAGAGTTCTCAGAGCAACCACAGCAGCTGGAAGCCACGATGACAAAGGGGACAAGCTGCAGTTCAGTGGTGCTGATTTCCTGGGTCCAAAAATGAAATAACTGCTCCCAGAAATGCCTCGGCACATGCTGTCGCAGTGGATGCATTTCGCACTGCTGGATAACTGCAGGTTGCTGATGGGCAGGGTCCAGGCCTGGGCTTGATGAAGCTGTGTCCTCCCTACCCACATCAAAGAGCCTGCTCTGTTCCAGCCCCCAGGGGCACATTAAGTGAGAAAAGATAACTGGGCCCCAGGGCGTCCTTTCCTTCTGCCATCACACAGAGCATCACCCACCACAAGGCCAGGCGTTGAGAATAAAGGAGATGGCTCAAATAGATTTAGCTACAAGCTTGATTCTCTTTTTCCCTAGGTCTTTTCACAGCAATCCCCTCCTCATCAGCTTTGCAGCTGCTCTAATTGAACGATGGATGGATCGTTTAGAAAGGTTCAGCTGGAGGGTGCAGCCAACCCTGAGCACAGCCCATGGGTGACATACTGGAGAACCATGTAGCTCCTGAAGGAATTCTGGGGCAAAGCACTAACATCTCAGGTTTTCTGGACCTATTTGCTTTTGTTTTGCACACAATAGGGTACTCAATCTTTTTGGTTTTTTGAAAGAATAAACTTTCATTTCCTGCAAACTGCAGTGATCACAATGCCAGAGACGTCCACAAGGAAGGGAGCTGGGAAGAAAAGAAGCTTTGAGAGGTCAGCAGAGCCCCTAATACTGGCTGGTCATTTCCCCCTTGGGCAGCAGAACCATGGAAGATCATGAGTGGGGGTAGTGGTGAGGAAAACATGGTAGCCAGGAGCCTGGAAGCTGTAGGATCAAGGGAAAGCTCTACTACAATTAGGAAGCTCCTGCTCTGCACCTTACTCTTATTATACAGCTCACAGAAAGCATCTTACTCTTATTATACAGCTCACAGAAAGCAGATCGCCAGAGAAAACTTCTAACTATAGGGTGTGGCCTGGGCCTGTGGCTCAGGGGTGGGGGAGATCTGACTGCTGCAGATGAAATGGAGGGAAACAGTGGGATGTAATAGTTCCATGATATCCCAGCTTTATGGAATATGAAGAATCCAGGGTTGTTATCCATCAGACTTGTGATCGCTGTGATTTGCCCTCTCCTATCAGACTCTGGAGAGGATGTGCCGGCTCTCCAGTGGAAAACAAATGACCTCTGTCAGGCCATGGTTAGACATAAGATAGCACAGGGAGTCCAGATCTTTCTGACTGAGGAGAAAAGTGCTAGAAGATGCAGATCAGGATCTCTGCAGGTTTAGTCAGATAACCCACAGTGCTTCCTGACTTCTGAAAATCAGGGCCTGCCATAAAGTGTGGATACCTTCATCAACTGTAAATTTCAAAGAACCACTCTGGAGGAAATGCAAGCAGCAAAATGTTTGTCTATTTAAACAGAAAATTTTGGGAAAAATTTAATTAGCTTCTTTAGACCAACCAATCTGAACCCATTAATTAAAAGGATTTGAGGCTGTTGCTTAATGGACTTGAATGTGACCTAGGTTTAATTATATCTGAAAAACAATATGAACCATCTCTTCTGCCCTGTGAGCGCCAGAATATCTCAGTACACATAAAATAAAAACTTTAGGTTAACTCTCCCAAGCCTCATATGTTTAGAATGAAGCCTAAGCAAATACAACATAATTTGCTGGCAATGAGTGTTTTTGTCACAGAAGTAGGACTATAGGAAATACATTATTTGGAAACACCAAAATAACAGTTTTTTTGTCACTTCAGTCAATAAGCAATTTTTTTCTTGCTTCCTGTGTGCTTATTACCTGTGACATTACAATGGAGCAGATGTATTAAGGTCAAATAGCACATCTGAGGTTTGAATGAAAACACAACAGGCAGAGAGAGTTCATCACCACCAAACAGCACTCTGTAAACTTCCTTGCACTTATGGTTTTGCAACACATTGGCACCTTAATCACACTGAACTGCTTTTCCCCTAATTCCCTGCTATTCTGCCTGCTTACCAATTTCCTTAGCAAGGAGGCAAGAGACACACTGCCAGAATGTACTCAAGTGCCAAGGCTTAACTGCCGGAGAAAACTGGCCATATTTTATTTATACTTCACCTGGCCTTCAGAAGCCCAGAATCTAATGAGGATATTCCAGATGACAAAATATCTCCATGGCTGCAACTCCAGCTCCATCAGTGAGTATTTCCACACAGAGGGATTGTGGGATCTAGGATTAAATTTTTGAACTAATGCTAAGCAGAGAGAACAGATGAAGCACCATACGTTTTCTTCACAGTATAGGATTGGGACGTTCCTACATGTCCATAAAGGGTCTAGTAAAACTACTCAGATTTTTCCCACTCTGTGAAAGAAGACACAATTGTTTTAAACTGCTAAGTGGAGTACTTAAAGAATCCTTTAAACATGGATAAAGGGGGTTCTTATCTATGGGCTTGGTCAGTTTCACTCTTGATGCGGAACATTGAGGATAATCCTAAATAGAAAACACACACACAACACATACTTTTCTGGCCAGTTTTAATTAGTGAAGTTGGCATGGTGACTCTAGAGGGAAACTGAGCAATGAATCACTCCAGGTTCACCAAATGAACTGATGAATCCATTATTGGCACAAAGTGCCCAGAACAATGTGGTAATTTACAGCACAGGTTCTGGAGTCAGACTGTAGGCTTCAAGGCCTGGTTCCATCGTTGCCTAGGTTAGTAACTGTGACAAACTGCTAGGTGCTTCTGTCTATGGATTCTTTAAGGCCCATTTATAATCTATTCTATTTATAGGGCCTTAGTCCAGGTAACAAGCTTGCTAAACCTCAGTCTTTTCATGTATAAAATAATAGTGCTTTATTTCATGGGGTTGCTGTGAGGATTACATGAGATAGTACATGGAAAGGATTCATAACAAGTCTTGGCACTTAGTAAGTGTTGGATAATCAGTCACTCAAATTCAAATCCATATGTAACTTCACACAGCTGCATATTACGGCCCTGTATCATTTAGACAGAGTTTAGGTGTGCAGGAGTTATGTTTGTGGGTTTTTACAAGATGCTCAGCACCTGCATGTATGAGTTCTTGTTGTTTCATAAAGTACCTGTACTAAAAAAGGGGCAGAGACATTCATCAGAAGACAGGTAAGAGATGATACGGTTTACAGTGAATGCCACATAAGCCAGTCCCACGAGTCACATGCTATTGCTAAGCTTTGCTTATTTTTATACAATGACTGGAAATCATTATATTAATGTTTCTGGTAATAGGCATCCCTTTTATATCTTAAAAATAACCGAGACAAGGGCTGGGTATGAAGAAAACAATTTTCCCAAAATGTGATGCTTTTATGTAGCCCAAAGGGACCCTTCTCTGGCCATCTGCCTTCTTTCAGGTACCTGATGCTTAAAGAAGGGATAAACAGTGGCCAAACTCTCTCCCATCCAGGCTGGCTCTATCCTCCCAAGGGCTCCACAAGCCCCTGACCCACATGACCTGAAGACTCTCTAGGGAAGAGCTGGAAGGGCCACAGAGGCTAAGAAAAAGAAGACCCACAAAGCATGTTTACATGCCCAAAGCAGACTTTTGTCAAAGTCTGCTGCTAAATCAAAGACTATTTCCTGAAGACCAGCCGGCTGATTATGTCCAGCTACCTAAATACCCTTTCAGAAACAAAAACCCAAACCACAAACAACAGCATCAGGATAAAAAGTTCCTGAGTTTCGGTCATTTGAAAGCCCCAATATAAAATCAAACACATTACAATTCACACTGTAAATTTATTAACTCGGAGATGCGGGAGTAAAAGAGTATTTGCATAAATTTAAACCTGTAGATGCTGAACATGTTCAGCTAGGCCAGCCTCAAGTGTTCACCATTAAAAGTCCACTCAGGCATCACCTCCTGGGAGGACCCTTTCCTGACCACGCCTCTCTCACCCAAATTCCACACCAGGACAACCCCTCAGCTGCCAACATGGAGGCAGCGAAACAGGCTTATTCACGACTGGAGCCTCAGTGACTGCTTCATTAAAATAATACTGTTTATAACAGTACCAAGATCACTGGATTTCTGTGATGAAAAGAGAGAATACACAGAAAGGGCTTACATAGGGCCTGGCACATGGTAGAGGGGAGAGATAATGGCTGTTACTGTTACGGTAAATCCCATACGCAGGTGCATCGCAACAGCATGGAGGTGTTAAACTGTGACTGACAGTGGCTCCTGTCCTCTGAATGGGACTGCCCCATCCACTACATTGATTTCACAAGTCACAGAACCACATTTTACAAAACTGAACTGTTGGCCCCACTCAGCGTGACAGTCAAGTTTTATGTTGGTATCATTATTTCATATTATGACTAGTTCTACCTGTGTACTATCCACATTGTTACAGTTACCTACTTTCCTCTTCCAGCACACCTGTATGCTCCTTGTTGGCAAAACTGCTTGAGTCATCACTGTCTCCAGAATGGCTAGACTAAGGCCTAGAATACATCTAGTACTTAATATTATACTTACTTGCTGGATGAAAGAGCAAAAGAATAAATACTATGAGACTGGATCTTTCCAGCAATCAAGTGTCTCTGTGCACAGAGGTTGAACATGTTATATTTATTTGAGTGTGGGGATGCGCTTTTGCTCTGAAAGTCACACAGGGTTACTGACTCATACCTCTGTACACTCCTCAGTCTACATACATGTATGGATAAGGGGGAAGGAAGGAGGCATGGATGTGTTCATTCAATTTTTTTCCCCATCTAGATGGCATGGGAATGATTTGAAGTATGCTCACTAGGATGAAACCTGCTTCAATTGGCTGCCTGAGGGCAAATGGGAACCAGTATCTGTAACAGAAATAGAAGGACTGCTCCCCCTAAGGAAGTAAGCTCTTCGGCTATCACTCACAGGGCCTGCAGATGTAAGCAACATCACAGACACGCAGGCATGGGGTATCAAAAGGGTGGTGTCCCTAGCTGGGGAGATCTAAGAGATCTAGGCGCAGTGTATATGATAACAGGAGGAAATCTCAGAGATCCCAGATGGTCAATGTGTTTCATTTTGGATCCTTCTTTCCTTCTTTATACAATCATCTAAATGTCTTTTATAAACCAGGCACTGTGAATGCACCTGTGGATAGAACAAGCAAAGGCCCTTTGCGCTCATGCAGCTGCATGAGAGTCTGTTGCCTTAAGCCCTGGGTTTTTCAAACAGCCTTTTTTAAAGACAGGGTCTCTCTCTTTCACTCAGGCTGGAGTGCAGGTGTCCTCAGCTCACCACAACCTCAGCCTCCTGGACTCAAGTGATCCTCCCATTTCAGCTTCCTGAAAATCTAGAACTACAGGTGAATGCTACCAGGTGCAGCTAATTTTTTGGGTATTTTTTTGTAGAAATGGGGTTTTGCATGTTGCCCAGGCTGGTCTTGAACTCCTCGGCTCAAGCAATTTGCCCGCCTCAGCCTCTCCCAAAGTACTAAGATTATAGGTGTGAGCTACTGTACTGTACCCGCCTCAGACAGGTTTTGTGACACATCCAAGCTCAGTAAGAAGAGACATAGTTAGTGGGGGGCAGGGTGGCACAGTCATTCATGAGGATAAGATGAGTCCGAGGGAGCACTGCATATTTGCCAGGCCTGCCCCGGTTCCTAGGTGAGTCCCACAGGTAAACTGATAAGCTAACATGATGGGGAAACAGGACTGTCATGACCCAACCAAGTCTTGGAGAGGTGAATGAGTGGAGGTCTGGGTACAGAAGGGGTACAGTGACAGCACGTGTGGAAGCTGCAGCTTTGCCTGTTTTTTTCCCCACAGCCAGAATTTGTTTTCAACTGTAGAAACGACAGTACTGGTCCAGCTCACAAACCATTCAGTGAGTTGCAGATGCAAATGCACTATTCAGTATCATATATGAAACAGGGAAGACTAGGGGAGGTGGACATGAAGAGGTTAAAACCAGGAAGATGAAGAAAGAAGCCACTTTAAAAGAGATGGAGATTTAAACCAAAAATAAAAACATGCCACCCTAGTGAGTCCTGATTTGCTGGCTTAAACTGTACTCCTGGGGTTTGCTGGACTGAATGACTCGGCTGTGGTCCTGTGATAAATAATTCATTCATCCAAATCTATACTCCAATTAGAAGAGTCTGCTAGATTCCAACAACTTCCTGGCTCTTTTAGCCCCAGAATTAGTGTTATATTAAATTCCTTCCATCTTCACAGGTCCCCTGAATCAAGAGGCTACTAATGACACTTGCACCCCTAATGGCACGCCTGGACACAATTCTGCTGAGCAGAGGGTTTCCTAAGTTTGGTGCAGAGATTCAAAGATGGCTTGTAAAGAAAAACAATGAGTCAGAAGCTGATCAAGCATCAATCATCTCTCTATCTCTAACCCTCTTGAGGAGATCAGCCCTGCTTCTTGCACCAGTAAGAGGTCCAAGAAGTGTGTGAATCCCATTCATGCTGCAGACATTTGCTTCTTGGCAGCTCCAGCTCCCCATTTCCAACATAGAATGGAATAAATCACTTTTAAATTGCTCAGAGACACAGAGAAAGGAGTCAGAGACAGAAAGGGTTATAGATGCAAAGCCTGACTGGTCTTTCATGTCATTATTTCAAAGCCGAAAGTTCATACATTTTGGAGCCTGTGGCCATGTGCCGGGTGTGAGGGGAGCCTCAGTGATACGCTGCCCCATCCTTGCCATATTTGCCAAATGTCTGAGCCATGATTCCACTCAGGGTATTTTAATATACTCTACTCAAGGAGCAGGCAATAGGTAATGGGATCAGTGACATCCTCTACACTGGGTCCCAGTTTTTCAAGGATGAACATATACACCTCGTGTTCTTTAACTCAGGCTGCAATCCTTGCTCATTATGCAAACTTGGACCTCTTGGCCTGGGCCTTCCCTGCCTCTTTTCTTGTCCTCCCCTGGACATCAGTGATCTCCATTTTGGCCTATTTCCTATTCTCTGACAGGGTAATGGATGGTAGGTAAGTAAGGGTTCTTTTAAAATTTGCAAAGCTGAGAGAGACATTCATGAGGTTGGGTTAATAAAAGTGTGCGAGACAGTAATGACATGCTGCTGAGAACCAGCTCTGCCAAATGTTTTTTAAAGGAGCTTGAGCTCTTTCCACAATCCAATGTGAAAAAGAGTAAAATGAGGCAAATGGCAAAAATAGCACTGCCATTAAAGGGCCCAGGCATTCTGATGATTCTAAAATGTCAGCCTAAGACAGAAGGTGATGGAAAGCAAAGAGTGAAAACTGGAGAACACACTTCACTCCTGGATAATCAAAAACAGTCATCAGACTACAGATGACCTTGGAAGGAAATAAAATCTTAAAAGAAACCAGGTCTTTGCCCAATAAGCTAAAGAATTTGTCAAATTATTTTATTTGTGGCATCATACAAATGCCTTGGACATAGAAAGGATCAAATACATTTACAGGTGGAGGAACTGAGGCAAAGAGCAGATATACATTCCTTTGGCTAGTGGGTGTCCACTAAGCGTTCTTAAGTTTGAGTGTTTATGAGGACAGTACATCAAGGGGCTAGCAGAGCCTTAATTTGCAATTAAAAAAATCATGAGTTAGGGCCACCTCCAAGACGACCCCAGCTTACTGTGGGCAAGCCAAAGTCTCTAGCCTATTTCCTCATGTTCAAAATAAAGTTAACAATAATATCTGCTCTATCTACCTCTTAAGGCTGTTGTAAGAATCAAAGAGGACAGCATATATGAATATACTTTTTATAAATGCAGTATCACATGATGATTGGGCAATCGAGATTATGCCATAGAAGTCCACCTGCTCAACCTCTCTCCCCTACCTTGAACATGAAAACAAAGCAAGCCAGAGACGAGGCTGAGAAATCCACTACTGACAATAAGCTTCCTTGTGCTTAGTATATACCACAAGAGAGATCCATGTGCCTTCTTCACACTTGCATCCCTTGTACAATGCCTAGCACATTGCAGCTACTCAATAAAATTGTGAAATTCATGAATGAAAACTTATTAATAAACCTGAGGGAGTTTATCTAATACACTGAAGTGCCAGCCAACCCTTCAAGGCCAAACTTTGGTTTCTTCACAAGTTCCTGAACTTCATTTGGTACTTCCATGGCAGAATTACAGAAAGAACACAGACCACTGGGTGGGCTTCCCTACAGTGTCAAAGCAACAGGTCATCACGCTACTGCTGAGCAAAACGATCCCCAGGGGCTTGCCTGGCTACCTCCACCACATGGTCTGAACTCTGCCTCCATCTGTGCCAATCAGACCCTCACATCCCCTTATCCAATTTTACCTCCACTATTTTTCAACACTTAGACTAGCTGGGTTGGCTTCTAGCTCCTTCCTGAATATGCCATCTGTACCTCCACCACCTGACTCTAACTCCTGTCTGGCCCACATGCCAGGTGTATCTACACTCCATCCATCTTTCGTCTCTTGCATCTCTCCTGATGCTTACTCTGCTTCCCGAGCCCACAGGGACTTTGCCCTCATCTGAACTTCTTCACTGTCCAATGCGTACTTGGTGAACAAGGAGGTATGAGGAAAAGCTGGTTGGGAAACCCACTCCTTGAATAATGATGACTGGGTTGGGGGAGAGTTCAGCACCCCTGCCTTACTATGAAAGCTGCTGCTGTATTAGTAGGTCTGTCCTTCCAGGCAGGGCCTTACCTTTTCGATTTGCAGCCTTATCCCTAGCCCCTTGCTTGACACCTAACACTGAGTAGGTCCTTAGTAAATACGATTTTTGAATAAATCAAAGGACAAACGTAGCAATCTCATTCCACAATTCACTAACTTTTCAGCTGCCACTGGTATAGCAAACTGCTGCCCCAAAATAGCCAAAAGAGTTTATTGCAGCATTGAAAAAACAAGCATGAAATATTCTGATCCCATTTTCACAGCCAATGGCATTAACCTGAGCACCACATCCCTGGTGAATTTTTACCTTGGTTTCTCGAAGAAGAAACTGCAGGTCTCGTCCACTGAGGATACCGTGGTTTTTCACGTAACTGGGAATATTCTTTGTGCTGGAGCCATAAACAGTTGCATGCACTTCCATGTATGTGTGAATAATGTCCAAGTAGATCTTCTTATTCTAAAGAGGAGAACAAGGAGAAGACATTTCTCTTTGTCTTTCATTTGCATAACAACCTGTGTCATGGACCAGAACTTCTAAGACTAGAGGTCACAGAGTTCTTAGCATGCAGATCACAGGAATTTGGCAATCAAACTGCTAAAATTTCTTTTAAAAGTAATCTGAATTGACAAATGGGATCTAATTAAACTAAAGAGCTTCTGCACAGCAAAAGGAAAACTTACCATCAGAGTGAACAGGCAAGCCTACAGAATGGAGAAAAGTTATGCCATTCTACTCATCTGACAACAGGGCTAATATCCAGAACCTATAAAGAACTCAACTCAAATGTACAAGAAAAAACAAAAACCCATCAAAAAGGTGGGGCCAAAGGATATAACAGACACTTCTCAAAAGAAGACATTCATACAGCGCAACAGACACATGAAACATACTCATCATCACTGGCCATCAGAGAAATGCAAACAAAACCACAATGAGATACCATCTCACACCGAGTTAGAATGGCAATCATTAAAAAATCAGGAAAACAACAGGTGCTGGAGGGATATGGAAAAAATCGGGACACTTTTACACTGTTGGTGGGACTGTACACGTAGTTCACATTGTGCAAAACAGTGTGGCAATTCCTCAAGGACTAGAACTAGAAATACATTTGCACCCAGCCCACCCCATTACTGGGATATACCAAAGGATATATTAAGTCATGCTGCTATAAAGGACACATGCACACGTATGTTTATTGCGGCACTATTCCACCAATAGCAAAGACTTGAGAATCAACCCAAAATGTCCATCAGCTGACAGATCTGGATTAAGAAAATGTTGCACATATACACCATGGAATGCTATGCAGCCTAAAAAGGATAACTTTCATGTCCTTTGTAAGACATGGATGCAGCTGGAACCAATCATTCTCAGCAAACTTAGCAAGAACGAAACCAAATACCACTGTTATCCACTCATAGCTGGGAACGGAACAATGAGATCACTTGGACCACAGGAAGGGGACATCACATACCGGGTCCTATTGTGGGGAGGGGGTGGGGGGATAGCATTTAGGACGATACGCCATAATGTAAATGATGAGTTAATGGGTGCAGCACACCAACATGGCACATGTAGTACATATGTAACAAACCTGCACGTTGTGACATAGTACCTTAGAACTATAAAGTATTAAAAAAAAAAAGTAATCTGGTTGGACTTTGAGGACATAAACAGTCATGTGGCCATTATATAATTATGTAAGAAGAAATACATTATATGGCAACATATTACTGAATACCAGCTGTATAATTTTGCAAGAAGAAATACATTATATAGCCAACTGTTTTGAAGTATCATCCTTGCTTTGTAAATTACCAGGGACCTAACAGTTGCTTTTGGCTCTTCCTACCTCTATGAGAGGAAGTTTGGGGAAGGACAGCCTGGGGAAGGCAGTCAGTTGGACTGGAATATTTACCCAGAGATGCTAAGCTGTCCCAGAGGAATACAAACATCCCCAGCTCTTGCCAATGTTTCTAGTGATGCTTAACTCATGTTGTCAGAACTGGATCCCACCTAAATCGGGATCATGGGAAGATGAGAGTTTCTCACTGCTGGAGAGATCATGAGAATACTCAGGTAGATAAAAGTAGAAAAAGAGAATAAATGTCAATTTTGATGAGCTCTGAAACATTCAAGAGTAGTTTTACTTACAGTGTTAGAAGCAAAACCAAACCCCTTTTCTTGTATTTGTAGGCACTGAATTTTGAGGCACATTTTCTAAATCAAAACCACCTGTGAACTGGAAGCAAGTTCACTTTTTCTACCTCTGGGTTTCCCTGTAACTAAACTGTACAAGCTGGGGTTTGTGGGTTTTTCTTTTCCTTTTTTTTGGGAAATTTTCAAAAAGTCAAGTTCTGTAATGTTTTCCAGTTGTATAAAAGTAGGACAAGGTTTCCTCATTCTAAGCCTGTTTTCAGACACTCCAGGCAAATCTAATAGCTGGTTTTGTGACTTAAGACCACAAGGGACACAGGGGTGTGGTATCAGCAGCCAGAGTGCAGGGAAGCCTGGAGGCAGTCTGTAAATGAAGCAATTCATGATCTGGTCTCTGCCATTCACTGCCCTGGTGATATTACCAAAGACCTTCAATTTCAGGGGAAACATTTCAAGTAATGTATCAAAAGTCTTCATGACTGGGAAAACTGCACAGTCCACATTCTTCATTTCATGTACCAGGATGACTTTGTTTGCAACGAGCAAGACCACCCTTGCCACCCTAACGTATAAATAAAATGAACAGTGGGACTGAAAGTTTAATTCCATGCCATGTCTGGTATGGCCACAAGATGCTGAATTCATTACCTTAGAAATGAATACTTTTAAATTAGTACAGACGCTTACACCTACCTGACATATGTTAGTTTGAAGGGTTCTAGGATATGGTTCATTGTGCTAGATGTATCTGGTAACTCCTGCCCCCACCCACAGCTCCTGTTAAGTAGGCAGGGGGCTCTGTTACCCTGCCCCCACTGCTGGCTGCTAACCGGCCCAGGGTGTGTCTGACCTGAGGGGACCCAATCCTAGGCTGGCCAGCAGCCCAGGAATGATGTAGCAGGCTCAGGAAGGCAAGGGGGAGCCAACCAGATGCTCTCTTGGGAACTCAGAATCCTTTATACTGGGAGATTACTGCCAGATGGCCACTGGCTTTAGAGCAAAAAGGTCATTTGAGCGTTGAAGTCTGGGCAATTACGAGCCAGATAACAAGTTCTGAGGAAACTGGTTGCCAGTTTCGGCAGGTTGGGTGGGAAAAGAACCAAGTAAGGGCTAAAGGAGAGGGGAAGACACAGACAGTCGGTAATAAGAGGGACCCAAGAACGTGACTACAACCAAAACATCACCACTGCAAGCATGACACAGAGAGAGAGAGAAAGAAAAGAGGAGTAGAATGAGAATAAGGAGAAGGAAGGAGAGAGAAGAGAGTGGGAAAAGAAAGCAGAGAGACAGAGGAGAAAAACGAGGGCCTAGAGCTGCTCTGGTTCCGATCCCACCCAGTGGTTCCCTATCCTAAATTCCCAGGTCCCTCTGGATCCTTATAATAAACGCAGCTCTTCCCAGACCCCACCCCATATTTTTAGTTGAGTTTCTCTGGTGGATTTCACTCATCTACAAGGAGACCTCTCGGGACAGCTTGCTGGCCTTAAAGCAGGAATTGGGGGCTGCAGGTGGGGACAGGCATCTCTCCTTTACACAAAAGGAGGCATTTTGCCTAAAAAGTTAGTTGCCAACTACTGAAGATGGGCCAAAGACCCCTAGGCTATGTTTGTGGTGACCTACAGGGCAGACCAGTAAATGGCCCATTTGGTTCCTGTCCTAGAGAAAAATATCCACGGTAGACAGACTCAAGATTAGGGTTCCCAGACTAAATGCCGGGGAAAGTAACAAGGTACTAGATTACATATGTATTGCCATTAAATCCCAGAAAAGGCTGGGGCTTCTTAAAGTATAACAAGGGGACAAGTTCAGGCAAATATAAAGAGGTATATGTAAAGACTAATAAAGTTTATGAACTTACTTTTAGGCATGGTAAAATCCAAAACTAGAGATTACCTTCAGAAAGGATTTACTAATTTCACAAATGTGAAAATCTCAACAGCTGATTAGAGGGGAAAAAATGTTTCAAGTGTAACTTTAGCCTTTGACATTGATGTAACAATTAGGTACTTCTACCTCAGGTCTCTTGTTACCACTTGTAAGAGTTCTGAGTAGAATCCTAGTGAAGATGAACCACGCTATCTATTCCAGGTAAAGGTGCCCCAGAAGGCTTTCATACGAAACTCACAGCCAAGTACCTACACCAGATTTGCACCTGTGGTTCTGTCCCCTTCAGGCTCTACGGACACACATGTTGAATTAGTCACACAGTCCTGTATATTCTGCCTCCATAATATCAAATTGGTCTCCTCTTCTCCAGGGTTGAAGGTTCAGTTATTGCTATCAAGGGGCTCAAAGGACCCCCTTCTGTCTTCACAGACACTCTTATCTTTTGTGTTTAAGATACAGGATATTCAGGATTTTTAAAATTAAAGGTGTCCTTGTCTGCCTTTCCCCTACGCATGGGAAGGCTCAAAGTGGGGAGGGGGTTAGAGGTAAGAGACATTTTCCAGCATACACTGCCCCTTCCCTTCCTAACTTTGGTCATCCAGGCCCAGGGTGAAGGTGACCATAGGTGACCACCATAGACCTGGATATCCCACTGATCTAAGAACTGGATCAAGATCACTTCTTAGAAAGCTTTCCTTCTCCAATTTAAGAGACTAAGGTCAAAGAAAATTATCTGCTCCAAAAACTTTATCACCAACAGATCTCTGGAGATGCAGTCAAAAAGGGCTTACACTGAGTATCACATCACAGCATGCAACCACCTCTGTTGCCCAAAGGTTCCAGCTAAGCAACCAGCAGCCCCCCAATGCTTTTATTCTCTAGTTCAATTTAAACTCCCATTAAGAACAACTGATCTAACTGATTAAAATTTAAATCTACCTAAGCTCATTTGGGGGGAGGAGACACAAACGGAAAGGAGAACGCATGCTGGAGTCAATGAGCAGTGTTGTCAGTGTCTCTTCAGCTGTTTATGGTCATAGCTGGAGGCAGGTACATGTTCAGAACCAGTCATAAGATATTTAGAGCTTGGAGAGAAAGCTTTAGAAAAACAATTCAATCTATGCAACACTCCTGTAAGTCCACAGCAGGGGGAGTGGTAGAATGCAGAACCAGAGAATCAGAAGCTTTCCCCAACTTATTTTAAAACATTTTAAAATTGATACATAATTGTACATGTTTATGGGGTATATGTGATATTTCAATACATGCATACTACATGTGATGATCAAATCAGGGTATTTAGGGTATCCATCACCTCAAACATTTATCATTTCTTTGTGTTGGGAACATTTCAAGTCCTTTCTTCTAGCTAATCTGAAATACACAATATACTGTTGGTAACTATAGTCACCCTAGTCTACTATTGAACACTACAACTTATTCCTTCTATCCAACTGTATGTTTGTACATTAACTCACCACTCTTTATTCCCACCTATCCCTTTTCCCAGCCTCTGGTATCTATCATTCTATTTTCTACCTCCACGAAGGCCACCTTTTTAGCTCTTGCATAGGAGTGAGAACATTCCACAACTGTGTGTGGCTTATTTCACTTAACATAATGATCTCCAGTTCCATCCATGTTGCTGCAATTTTTTTAAATGGCTGAATCATATTCCATTGTGTATGTACACATTTTCCTTATCCATTCATCTGCCGATGGACACTCAGGCTGATTCTGTATCTTGGCTATTGTAGACAGTGCTGCAATAAATATGGGGATGCAGATATCTCTTTGATCTCCAACTTCCTTTTTAGTTGGTGAATTAGGGTATAGGAATGTTCTTTGGTGAATGGTAGTATCCTCCCCAGTAACGCCCCTGCTCCCCACTGCAGACATACGTATTTCTCCTGGACATCATTTCCCCTCATTCATGCAGCATCTTATGACTTGTCAAAATCAAAAACACTTCTGGTCCCAAGCATTTTGGATAAGGTATACTCAGCCTGTAGCGGCTTCTCCTCTTTCCCCACAAATATCAAAACTGGCCTGTTACACGGTTTTACAAACATATAATAATGAATCTTGTTTTTTATTTAAGAAACACAAGGCCATAGAGTATGCCTTGACCAGAACTAGCCAAGGGAGTCCTTTACTGTTACTGTAACGTAACTCCTAGAAAAGTTGAGGCCGGGGCTGTCAACTGCACAGAATGAAGATCTTGTAAACCTCCCTCCACTACAGGTCACCTCCATTTGCTCTGCCAGCCCCCTTCTGCATGGACTGTTACTGTAATGTCTGGGCTGGGCTCGTTGTCTCAACAGTGGCATGCTCCTTAGGAGCGCGTTCAGACTGCCCCTGCTCCTCTCTTTTTCAGTCAGTGCTCACACAAGCCAGGCTGCCCTGTGCTGCCAGATGGGGAATAATCTTACCATGGGATGGGGTGATGGGGCCCTCTTTCCTAAATAGCATCACAGAACTACAGGGGCTTTAGATCTCTGTGAGGTGAACCAAGGTTGGTGGCAAAGAGGACACAGGAAGGAGCAGGGCAAATAAAACCCACCTCCTTTCTCTCTTCCAGACTATTCCAAGGTAGAGCTCCTCCTTGCAGGCCTTTGGGGAGAGTCCAGGTAGCCCAATGTGCTGCTGTGTCTCTGTGGCCCCTGGTGAGGCAGCAGCTAGCATGGTCAGGCACACCGTCTATTACCCTGCATTTCCCTTTTCCTTAATCGTTGCTGCCCTGGGTTTGCAACACCCTCTGTAGCAAAATACTGGCATTTTAGTCTTTGTCTCAGGCCCTGCTTCCTAGAAGCTGTGGGCTAAGACATTGTCTGTAGGTTCTCACCCCTTCAACCCATCCTCCTTATTGTCACTAGTTTCCAAAACTCAAAGTTTTGTTCCCCTATATAAAGGGCTTCCCAGTACTGCATACAAGGCACTTCACAATCTGGGCTTCTGCAAGCTCTCCGGCTTTAACCCCAACTATTCCCTCTGCCACCTGCTTAAGGTCTCTGCCTACACTTAACTTATCCCTCATTCCCAAACCTCTCCTGCTCTCTCACACCTGGCCTGCCACTGCCAAAGCCCAAAAGACCCTTCCCTCCTCCCTCCTTTTCTTCTGGATGGACTCCTGCCTCTTCTTCTTTTACAAGCAGGCAGTCCTGGATCCACCCAGGTGAAGGTCATTGTTGTCTCCTCTGTGCCTTAACCATCTTCCTGCGTGGGCTGTACTGTCACTGGATGTTCCCAGATGGCTGGAACTGCGAACTTCTCTAGGGCAGAACCAGTAGGCTCGGCAGAGGCCTGGCACAGGACGAGTGCTCAGTAAATACATACTGGCTGAGTGAGAAAAACAAAGAGGGCAGGCACACAAACCACAGGGCACTTACGGACTTGTGGGAAACATGGATCTCGGACACGGCACATTCCTTCACTTTCCACCTGCTTCCAGCAAATGAGCTTAAAGTCCACAACTACCTAAGTGTGTATTCTAATCAAAACCAAAATAAAAACAGAGTTGTAAAACTTAAAAGGTATATTTTATAGTTGATTCATCCTCCTTTTTATATTGCTCCTAAGTACCACGTTCACTTAGGAATTGCAAAGCAAACAAAAAATAATAAGAGAGGAGAGAGAGACAAAAAGAAACTACCTCATCTGCTTGCTCCTGAAGTCTAAAATTCAACAAAGATGAAAAATTCTTTTATTCTAAGATTGGAGGTAAGTTCTAAAATGCAAATCTCTGTGAATTTCAGCTGTGTAGCTGAACTAATTTACATTTCAGAACAATTTAAAGTCTCTGTAGTCCTTGGCTCATTTACCTCAAGTAACCACCCAAGGTCAAGGTATATATGTATGGGGGTGGTCCTTGCTGTGTCCCACTCAAACCTTGTGGGGCTCTGAAAAACCTTTGGAAGCTAAGAATCTCAAAGCCTGTTCACCTCTGCCTCTTCCTTCCCAAACCCTTACCTCTCTAGAAGAAAAGATGGTGCTCAACGATTGCAGTGGCTCAATAAGAGAAACCTTGTTCTCTTGTTTCCAGCCCAGTCTGTGGTCCACCTATGGGCCCACGGGCACTAAAAAGAAGGGAGTCTGCTTCCTTTCATGTACTGGCATCCACATTTAGTCTTCGCTTGGGCTCGTCTGGTATAAATTAGGATTCATCTTGGGCAATGGGTCTCAAGTATGATACTGAGTGGGTCTAGAATTTGCCTATCTGGGGGAAGGAACGGGAGGAAAGAATAGCCACAGCACTTTATTTATTATTCTCTACTGTCCAATTACGTAAGAATTTTGTTTCCGCTTCAAAGACAGACATAGGCAGATTTCTGAGGCTAAATGAGTGGTACGGAAAGAGCAATCAGTCCTGTATTTGCAACTTGATGGCAAATTTCTCATCTATAAATAGGAAGTAATACCACTTCACGGTTCTTTTAGACAACTATTACGTGTGCAGTGCTGAGCCAGCATTGGGAATAAAATGCATTTAAAATATGTTTAAGTATGTACCCCTGCTTTCAAAAACAAGGTGCTAATACTACTCCAAAGGCATAAAATGGGACAAGTCAGACATGAGAGTACTGAGCTGGCTAGCACCTTCACATCACTGCCCATGTGGAACCAGTGCTTATGCCCACTCTACATCTCTCAGTCTCAACTCTCAGTGTGGTCTCTATTTTCCAGCACTTTTGTTTTTCAGGATTTTCTCTGCCTTAGCACAGAGCTTTCTGCCATTTAACGAACGGCTCCTAAAGGACCCTGGGGAACCACCAGCCAGTTTGTGAAAACAAGAAATGCTTTGACACAACTCCTTCTGCTTTAAGAAGGGCAGGAGGCCTTCAAATTGCAGAGCTGGTTTCTCTTTACCTCAGTGCAAATGCAGTCACTTATGGATAATGATGTTCCTTCATCTACTCTGATGGACATGGTCCTAAAGCAACAAAATCCAGCAGCTATACTACCATGCAGAAAACAGGCTGATAGGTTGAAAACACACCACCACAGCCCTAATGTGTCAGCAGACTCCTCCATGGGCTTTCTGTTTTCCACCTATCTGGGTGGAACCACAGAAAACAGACTGTTTAGTGACAAAGAGGGCTGTCACAGTGGAAGGTTTTGCCTTGGCAAACTGAAATTGCATGTTTCATAGAATCCCAAAAGGGTCAGGAAATCATGGACTGAATATCCTTTCTTGAAAGGGAGGAGGGGATACCTTGATGAGCTTTGGCCAGATTCTGTTTAAAGGCAAGGGAGAAGTGTCTGCTATTATTACAGGACCATCCTGTGAGAGTAGTCAGGGAAGAATTTTGGAACACTGCATGGTCACACTGGCAGTGGGTGTGATGGGGCTTCCCCTGACAATCAAACTGAGGCCCCAAAGGCCAGGAACCAAAGCACAGAGGCCAAGTACCACCCAATCACATCAGTAAAGAATAAATTAAAATAATACGAAAATATGAAAATATAAAGTAATACCTTAATACTTTTAAATCACTTTAGCGTATTCCTTTGTAACAAGAAGGGGGAAGAATTCTATCTATATATTGGTCTCTCTTAGTAAGGAGTAACATTACATTTTGTGTTTTCCAGTATTCACTGCTGTAAATCTGTGAGGGATTCTATCAAAATAACACTCTTCATAGATTCATGTTAAAGGACGTCAATTGATCTTTACTCAGCTGGTCAAGGAACATTTTAAAAATTAATTTTCAAAAAGTTTTTTCTTCATATGAAGCAAAATATAAAAATAAGAACACACACAGTGACTGGCAGAACACAATTTCTGCAGGCCTGAATGAAAAGTAATTGCTTTCTTGTAATTTCCAACTTTTCTACTTGTAATTATCTTACAACCAAGGGAGAAAGATAAGACCTGTCTGCAAAATCACATTTGGCAGCACCAATGGGCATGTCTCATATATAGTAATTGTGTAGAAATCTGGGAGGTGGGATGAGTGGAGAAGGCCCAGTTTCACTGGAAAACCAGAAAGGGAAAATGGTGTGTGAGGCAGGGCCCATTTCTATGGGATGGTACACACCTTCACCTTTCATCCCAAGGGCCTTACCTTCCTGCCAGCCTCTCACAGTCAGGAATAAAAAGGGCAGCCTGAATTCAATGCACCACACATAAGGAAGGAGTTTTTATACTCCACTCAACACGCGTGTGCTTTTCCCTGGATCCTTCCAAAGCAGCAGGTGGTGGGGGCGGGGGAGGGCAACCAGGACAGCTCCATTAGGTTGATTTTGAATTACATAAAACACGAGACCAGGCCACCATGTTGTGGAGAAGCATGGCAGCAGAGTCAAGGGCTGAAACAATTTCACTCAGTGCTTAATTTACTGTAAAAGAATTAATCATATGATTCTAGAGTAGCATTTGGGGATGTTCCTCTCTTTGAAACCCCAATAGATGATAAAAGGCACCTCTCTGGGGACACGAGGACAGCCAGATTCAGTCAGGTCGCAATGCCCCTTCTTGGTGCCGACCCAGCTCTTGATTTCACTGTCTGCATGGGGGATGAGACTCTAAATAAGACATAATTTAATGTGCCAGGAAGCTCTCATTGTTGTAAGAATTATACGCAGGGTAAACAGCACTGCTTCAAAAAGACAAGACTTTTTGAAGATCCTTATGCTTGGCAGCTCTTACCAGCAGTCTCACAGAAAGGGTGGCATTCATTACTCAGAGTGGAGATGGGAGAATTGGTCTCTGTCCGTAAATAGCCTTTACACAGGCAGGCCAGCCCTCCCACGCTGATCTGAGGTAATCTGGCCTTTTCTGGGGCCCTATCCATATTTGTGTAAAATTTAGCAGGCAGTTTGGGGTCAAGAATGAAGTAATCTGTGTTTTTATTCCAGTTCTCTGACTAACTTCTTATGGGACTTCGGCACGTTCCCAAGGTTCAGTTTTCTTATCTGTAAAATGAAGGAATATTAAATCTGCCCTATTATCTCACGTGGGTCTTCACAGAAATAAATGAGATTTTTAAATTATTATGTGAAGGCATATTCTTTCTCTCACACACTCGCTCTCCCCAAGGCTCATGCATCTGAAAGAGCTCTACCCAGCATTTAGTTATGGCCGAGATAGGGCACACCATGGACCTCAGAGGATGTAATGCCTTCGTGTGGTTTGGGGCAGACCCATCCCTCACCAAAGGGCTTCCTGTCCTTGATGCTGGGCCCACTGAACTAGGGGTGCCACCTTCTGGGTGGGATGGCACAGGCTGGTTTCCACTAGGCCACATCACTAAGGTGCATTTCTAGTTTTAAGATCTAGTTGTAGGGCTGTGCTAGCTAAATTTCCTTGCTGAGGCACTCAGCCCCGTGCCGTATGCATTAATACCCATGGCTTCATGATGATGGATGTGTCCACTGGTAATAATGTACATGATCTCTCCCCTCAGAATACCTAGTGTCAACAAGCTGTTGTTGTAGGCTGGGACCTGACATGTGACAAATCAAGCCACTTAAAACATAAGACTCTCTTGGGCTCCTTCCTTCTCCTGCTCCCACCAAGCTAAGAACAAACTTCTAAATTCCAGGCACAATCTCTTTGTATTTGAGGCGTACAGACTGAGAGTCTGATTCAGGTATAGCAGTGTAAGGTCCCTTTAAAGGATACCTGACCACCAGGCTTTAAATGAAGAGCTGATTTTAAGACAGAAGCTAAAAATATCCTCTCCATCCCTCTCCTCAAAATAAATCACACGCCTCTTGAAATTTATTCACCTCATGCCTGGTTTCTTAAAAACATGAAGATAGCAAAATAAAAGTGATCAGCCTAATTAGAGTGCCTTCGAATCTGAAATGCTGCAAATAAAACATATTTGAAAGGAAAAGCAGCTGAAGTGTCTAATTTGCAAGCAGCAGTTTGAAAACAGGAACAATTAAAATACACTGGTAAAGCAAAGCTGAGGTCTCATACTCATCAATGGTTTCGGAAAATCTCTCACTTTCTACGTACTCTCCCCAATTTCTCCGGCAGCTTGTGAGTGCTGAACCTGTTACCAATGCCAACAAGACACACCCTATAGAGAGGTGTGTCTATAAGAAACAGGGAGAAGGACCCAGAGCCAGGAAATCAGGATTTCGAACTCTGACATTGCCCTTTGCTGGCTATATGCCCTTGGGAAGTGGTTTCACCCACCTGCGCCTGGACTCTTCAGGTAATAACTACCCTCCCTCCTGGAGAGGCCCAAAGGATCACATGAGATAATGCGGTTAAGTGACTCAAACTACAGAGGATTCTTCTCATGACTTCTCAACCTTATGGTTCTATTCTAGCCAAGTCTTTGTTCTCCATCCCATGTCCAGGGTTGTTAGACTAATTGTCTGTTTCCCCCAAAATTCATATCCCCGCTGTTGAAATCCTTATGCCCCCCGTGATGGTACTAGAAGGTTGGGCCTGTGGGAAGTAAAGAGGTCACAAGGGTGAAGTCCTCATGTATAGGAATACTGCCCTTTTAAGAAGAGACCAGAGATCTAGCTCACTCTTTCCACCAGGTGAGGATAAGACACTGGCTGTCTATAACCCAGAAGAGGGCCCTCACCAGAACCCAACCATACTGACACTGAGCTCAGGCTTTCAGCCTCCAGAACTGTGAGAAATAAATTTCTGTTATTTATAAGTCACCTAGTCTATGGTACTTTATCACACAGCCCAAACACTCAGCCAAGGCTAACTAACTGTAGTTTCCAGTCTTTGTTCAAGAGACTCTCTCCTGCTTAGAAATGCCATCCTGCCCTTCACCACCCCAGGTAAGACCCCTTTTGAAGCAGATCACTAACAGCACCACCTACCTCCTCAACTCTCTCAGCACTCAATCCCCATCCCCAGCCAATGGAGCCCTAATCCTCTGCTTATTGCTGTCTCTCACCTGGTTAAACACTGCTTGAGAGTTCTATATGTCCCCTCCTCTTACTTGATTCCAAGCTTCAGTGGGGCAAGGACCTGATCAGATAGTCTAGATCAACAGCATCTGAAGTTACTCAACTGACACATGCTAAAAGAAATAGGAGTCCAAGAAATGAAGACCGTTAGGGTCTGAAACAAGACAAAGAGAGGCAAAAGTCTGAGAGTTGGCATAAAAGATGCTAAAGAAGTAACGTTTATCCAGTAAAAGAAACCATATACAGAGGTTGGATATGACCCACTTCAGTGGAGACCTGGGCCCAAATAACTTGCTATGTTAAAGGAACTCTGCAGCAACCATGTTTACCAAAAGTCAGTGACCATTATATTTCAGTTAGATTTGGGGGCAGGAGGGTTAGGGGGATGTGTTTGCAGACAGAATACATATCATGTGACTTAAATTTGTGTTTAAGACAGACTCCTCCATTCAAATAACAGTAGACATAGGACAAGGTTAAAGTCTTTGGAGAAGTCCTACGTTTTAAACAGTTATGGTGTTCTGCCATGTGATTTGAATACAATTTAATTTCTGAAAGCAAAATAAACATATATTGAAATAAAAATAATTCTTTTCTATATTTTCTGACTTAAAGTAATTGAAGTTCGATTTTGCTTTGGTGTTTGGTTTGATTGGAGGGTAGCTGTTTTGCTGGCACCTCAAATGGTGCCTGATCTAAAAGTGAACCTCAAAGGGGATGCACAGAAAATAGAATGTGTTTCTTTACAGTGTAATATTTGTATACCATACATATCATTATTCTACTCTCCATCTTTATCAATAAATTAGTATCCATATATTGAGAGGTCAAACTCAGCATTTTTTCATTGACATGGCTCCAACAGTCAAAAACGAACTGAAGACCCAGTGGCAGTCTGATGCGTGGAATGGAAGGCGTGCAAAAAACTGCAGGAAGGATTGGGAAAAACTGATGAAGCCACACCAATGCCCTGCCTGTCTTAGTTATTCCCGTTCTCAGTTTAGAAAGAATAATTGTAAAAAGAGAATGATGATACTTTCTGAATTCCAGTTGAATGTGAGAAAGGGAAAGTGAACATGTTCAATAAAAGGTTCACAAGAGGAGGCATTTGGTCTCCTGTGTCCTTAACAGAATTTCTGAACTCAGGACCACATAGCTTCTCTCTAAAGGAGTCACCTAACACTTACTTAGGCAAGAATACAAGTATTCCAAATTTATGATAGGACCAGCTTGCCATAACCTGTATTAGTTTTGATTCCAAATTTCTTCAGGTCACCTTCACACACCATTAACTCAGTTATCCACCAAGCCATTAGACACCACATGTGCATGACTACAGGCCTCAGGGGCTCCAAGAATAAATTAATCACCAGGGAACGTATCTAGTTGGTTGGTCTGAGAGTTCAGCTGGGAAAGCATATGGAATAGCACAGAGGCTGAGGCTAAATTCCACTTAGAAAAATTAAAGTGAGAAACAGCCTTCCTTTAAAAAAGGAGCAAATCTGGAAAAGACAGAGGGTGCCAGCTTAGGGCAGATGTTGTCTAGGTCTGTTTCCTGAGATGACTTTTCAGAGATTCCCAAGCTTAGTCTTTACAGGCTATATTTACTAGTCAATATAACATTACTCGTCAACATAGAATGCAGTGGACTGGAAAACAAATATATTTAAATTAAGTGTGTTCATAAAGACACTTAGACTATCACTAGCAAGTACTAATGAACTAATGGGTCTAGGCAGTTATTCTTAATGGCTGCTAACATGAAGAAAAAAGCAAGATAACCGGACATTATGTGCCTCCTGATGTCAATACCTCAAAACCCCTTATGAAGTAGTCCTGCAAAAATCAAACCTGGGCCGGTGGTGGTGGCTCATGCCTGTAATCCCAGCACTTCGGGAGGTCGAGACGGGTCGATCACTTGAGATCAGGAGTTTGAGACCAGCCTGGCCAACATAGTGAAATCTCATCTCTACTAAAAATACAAAAATTGGCCAGATGTGGTAGTGTGCACCTGTAATAACAGCTACCTGGGAGGCTGAGGCAGGAGAATTGCTTGAACCAGGAGGTGGAGGTTGCAATGAGCCAAGATTGCACCACTGCACTCCCGTTTGGGCAACAGAGCGAGACTCTGACTCAAAAAATCAAACCTGAATTTGATCAGGCTGCTGTATGTTACCTACCAACTTCAGAAAATATACTGGAGAAATACCACAGTTATGCAATTAATAAAATTTAGACTGTGGGCAACTCTACAGGATAAATAACCTGGTTTAACAAATAAGCTCCCATTAAAGGAGACTTAAAGAATATACCCAATCACAATGTATGGATCTTATTTGCATCTTTATTTAAATAAAATGAAAAAATTGAGACAATCTAAGAAATCTTAACCCTGTATATTTCAATATTAAAAAATTTACTGTTAATTATTTTTAGGTGTAATAGCAGTGGGTTTTTGTTTTTTTTTTTAAAAAAGTTCATATCTTAGAGATACATACTATACTGAAATACTTTAATAATGAAAGAATAAGATGTCTTGAATTTCCTTCACAATATTCTGGGGGCGGAGGGCAGATAAAGAGGAAACATGACTTGCTGTGAGTTGATCATTGGTGAAGCTAGGTGAGAGGTACATGGGGGCTCATTATACAATTCTTTTATTAGAAATGTTTCACGGCAAAATTTAAAGAAAAAGAGTCACCATAGTTCATTCTGAGAAAAGCTTTCAAATACTTAAAGTGGAGAGAAACAACACTTTCTTTTCATTGTCCTTGACTTTTAGGAAGAGGTGGCAATTTTGAGCTTTAGGTACCTTCCATGTTAGTTCTGTGCCTCCCTTCTACTCATCTTTTGTGCATCCTTCTAAAATCCAAGGCTCTGATCCCCATGAATTCTAGCTGGAGATTTTGTAGTCTCCTGACTTCTCATTATCGGAAAAGCTGTCATCAAAGAATTACATGTGGAAAGTACCCTGATTCTTTAAACAATCACCTGATAAGTCACCTTTCATTGGAGGTCTCCATTCTTAGTCTTCTGTTCAGAGGCAAATTCCCATCACTGGACTTTGGAACTCTTGGGTACACATTTGAATACTCAACCATCTGTGGCTATAAATGGGCAGCTTTCTTCCAATATTCTTATCTTTTTGTTCCCCTTCACCAAACTATTTTGTGCTGTTCAGAACCAAGTCATTAGGATGACAACGATTCTCCTCCTTCCCTCCAACATGAGGTAGCATGCGGCAAAAGCTTGCTAGGTGTTTTGTTACCACATGCAGGAACTTCTAGCAGAAAATGGTTCAGCCACATTAGTGGGCATGGTGCCTCCTGTGTGCTCAGCTCTGTAGGAAGACTTGACTTGCCTCATTCCAGCTAATCCTTACAACGATCTTAGGAAGAATAGACTGCTGTTTCCACTTTACAGACAGAAAAACTCAGGCCCAGAAACTTGCCTAAGGTCCTCTAGTCCTCTAATAAGTTAGCCAACAGAACCAGGATTGGAACACAGTTCTTAACCAATACTCTATGAAATCTAGTTTCTGTGCTGGTTTGGTAAAGAAAAGGTAAAAAAGTAAAAAAAAAAAATACATATATATATATATATATATACAGTATATATGACTAATAATAAATAAAATATATACTATTTACCGATTAAAATTTAGATAAAATATATTAAATAATAAATATATATTTTTAGATGGAGTTTAACTCTTGTTGCCCAGGCGAGTGCAATGGTGCAATCTCAGCTCACCACAACCTCCGCCTCCCAGGTTCAAGCAATTCTCCTGCCTCAGCCTCCCAAGTAGCTGGGATTACAGCCATGTGCCACCATGCCCAGCTAATTTTGTATTTTTAGTGGAGATAGGGTTTCTCCATGTTGGTCAGACTGGTCTGGAACTCCCAACCTCAGGTAATCTGCCCACCTCAGCCTCCCAAAGTGCTGGGATTACAGGTGTGAGCCACCGCGCCCGGCTCATACATATCTTTTATCTGGCCAAATGGTCTCTTGTGTATTCTTAGTGTGTTAACATTTTGTTATTTTCTATTTTAATCTTCACTCCAACTTTTCCTTATTTTGAGATATCCCATATATACATATTTCCTAAGCATATAGCACTACCTCTCTACCCCTTTATCTAATGCAAAGATATCCCCTTTTCCTTATGAACATAATGTCACTTTTACTTGGGGCAGCAACAGTAGTTGAAATTTCCTAATCTCCTTAGTAACTAGGAGTAGGTAAAGACCAGACACAGCTTCAGAGAAAGCTCTTTAGAGGGGGTTGCCTCAGCAGAGAAACATACACTCTTTTATCCTTCTCTTCTTGCTTTTGCCTCCTGAGTGAATTGAGGCCCTAATGGCTAGAGCTTCAGCAGCCATCTTCGACCAAGAGTGCCTCTGAGGGCAGATACCATTACTAAGATGACAGAGTTGAAAGACAGAAACAGCTGGAGTCCCTAATAACAGACCACTAAAGTAGTCCAATTTACTTATCTTTTTTAAGAGAAAAAGGAAATTCTTTAAGAGATTTTTTATGGTATAATCTAATATTCACATCTGAATGCAATTCGTAATTTGATACACTAACCCATTTGCATGTTCTGACTACAGGAAATTTTAATGCCAACATTTGATTTTCTCTATGTAGTCCCTTGTTTAAACGACACTTGTAACTTTTCTGAGGTCATTCCTGTTTTTTGCTTTTCCTATCAATGGTTTGTTTAAATATTTCATATTTTGCCTCTGACAGCTTCTCATCCTGATGCTTAAGTGACTTTTCCATGGTCCAACTGCAAGCTAATTTTGCACACCTTAAAATAACACATTATTTTACTTTGCATCAAAATTTTTACCCTGACACCTTTTTAAGAATTTGTCACCAGCTCAAAATGTTCCCACTGCTTACTGTGCTGTGATTCTGCCTGACAACAAGGTGCTTCTTACATCTTATCTCACCTTCTGAGGTTCTGCTGTTGACTAGCACAGCTTTTCAGTTGTTCCATATTTCCCCCATCTATTAGAACCAATATGACCTTATTTTATATGCCCTAAGTAAAAATAAACAAAAACTCCTGCTAAATCGATCTTCTTTTCAATAAGCATTTATCAAGTCTAATCATCTGTATTTCTTCCTCCTCCCAAAAATAAATATTCTCTTCAGTGGCTTTATGTTTCCCTGGTGTCATACTGTCAAAACTTTTCATTTTTTAATTGTCATGCTCCATATATGTTTCATATGTATTTATAAATATCCAACCTTATGCGTGTACCTTTGTAAAAACCGTACACATGTCTAGAACCTGATCTTTGAGGCTTACCTTACCTTACTACCTCGAATTTTGGTGGCATTAAAAACTATGTTGTCCTCTGCCCTCCATTTGTGATTGAACACCCCAGCTCCACTCAATCAGCAGGTGAGGGCTTCTCAAGTCAGGAGACAACAGCGAGGGAATGAGGGGCTTTTGATGGCACAAGAAGGATTAAGTGACTAAGGACATTCTAGTCACACTTTTATTCTTCCTTCTCTTTGGATTTAATATATATTGCAGTATATAAATGCTCTCTTGACATAAATGCTGACCTGAAACTTAATGCTTATTTGATATCTGCTTGATTTTTTGCTGGCTGTTATGAGGCAGGGTTTGCTACTATTGCTGTTTAATGCATAACAGTATTTGGAGACATAGACTCAGAGAATGAAGAAAGAAGTACAGTCGGTTCTGCAAAAATGTGTGTTTCTCTAATGTCAGTTAGCTCATAGACAAAGGATAAGTAGGAAATGATGTAAACAGAACATGTAAGTCACTTTGGTTCATACACCATTTTTCTCTAGCACATTAATATTTTGTAGAATCAATAACAGCAGTTTAATATAAGATACATTTACTCAGCTACATGTAGTAATCTGCAGAGGGTATAGTACTGTATATACCATGACTAGTTTCCAGCCCAGTATGTGTAGCCGTGGCTCTTCCATGGACATGCTCCCGTGGAGTTCTCTTCCATCAGGAAAGGTCAGGTGCATCTTACCCTTCTTTCTATAAACTAAAAGCAGTCTCAAACCATTCCCACCTCCAGCATGCTAATTTGACCTTTTTAAAGGTAAAGCTCTATATTTACTATAGTGTTTGCTTTTTAGGTTTAAACTTTTTTCACTCTACCATTTTATTTGGATTGTTATTTTATAATTGCTGTTGTTCAAAACTGTGTAGATTTGATTTGCAGTGGTTTGGCCCTTACTTTTATCATAAGTTCTATTATTTTAATTTGCAGTTTTCAAGATTTTTCAGAAATGCAGATATCATGATATAGTAGAAGTGTCTGTACATCAAACTTCCTAAAGGTGAGAGAGAGAGAGAGAGAGAGAGAGAGAGAGAGAGAGAGAGAGAGAGAGA
>NW_016809075.1:2676739-2728987 GCF_001698545.2 Rhinopithecus bieti
AGAGAGAGAGAGAGAGAGAGAGAGAGAGAAAGAAACAAACTTTATGGGACATCAAATTACATAAAATTTTTATGTCCACTATACCCTTCTTTTGATTCTTTTCTCAATCATTTAAAAACATAAAAACCACGCTTAGCAGCCAGGCGCAGTGGCTCACACCTGTAATCCCAGCACTTTGGGAGGCCGAGGAAGGCAGATCACAAGGTCAGGATATTGAGACCATACTGGCTAACACGGTAAAACCCCGTCTCTACTAAAAAATACAAAAAATTAGTCGGGTGTGGTAGTGGGTGCCTGTAGTCCCAGTTACTTGGGAGACTGAGGCAGGAGAATGGCGTGAACCCAGGTGGCGGAGTTTGCGGTGAGCCGAGATCGCACCACTGCACTCCAGCCTAGGCGACAGAGCGAGACTCTACCTCAAAAAAAAAAAAAAAAAGCTTAGCTCATGGGCTATACAGAAACAGGTGACAGGTATGTGGGCTGGAGTTTGTGAACTATGATTTAGAGCTTTGAGATGTGTTATGGTGAGATTAATTCCTGTATTATTAATATAAAAACAACTGGATACCAGCTGCAGAAGTGGACAACAGCAGTATTTAAAACAGCCTGGGGCAGCCAGAAGGAACAAAACAATTTCAAAAGCAAATCTTTTAATGAAGTACAGTTCAATAGCTAGATTAGTAATGAAGTACTTGACTAATACTCTCCTTTCAGTGCTTGATTTAAATTGGAGGCATTTGGTGCTTTATAAGAAAAATACAAAGTTCATTAAATTGTGTACTGTTTAATAAGCAGAAAATTAAATGCTCAGGTGAGTATCTTAATGGCTAATCACAGCAGTCTTACCTAACCACAGCAGACATCATTGCTCATTGTTTTTTATTCAGAAGAGGGAGAAATAGGTGATGAACTAATAGAAAAAAATCCTTTGATGCAGGCAAAATAAAAAGTGATACCTATATACCATGAACATTTTACTATAAAACTATACCGCTGTCTCTGAAATCTCTTTAAAATGTCAGTAAGTGTGAAAATATTTTCAGAGCAAGTTTGTAAAGGCAGCCTCCACGTTTTTGTGAATTTCCCCATTATTTTACTGGCATCTTGACTACCCCAAATTTAACAGCAATATTTTAAAAGGACTAGCCTCTATCAAATCTTTCCGAAGCTACCAACTAAGTTTATACAGGAGTGCTCTTACTTTTCACATTTATATTTCATCGGTTTATGTGTTAATGATACTACATAATTACAACACAGGTATGTGGTATGAACAGGTTTGGTAGTAAACTCAACACTTGATATGCACACAGCTCAAGCTGTGGGTGCAGAAATTCATGGTGGCTGTTGGGGGCAGTCTGGCCGCCCCAATGTTCAGTGGGCTGTTGGCCTCAGCAGGTCTGACAAAGGAAATGGTAGAAGTAGGTAACCAGGACTTTAAGAAGTGAAAGTCCACCATGAGATCTTCTGGTCTACTCCCAAACCTTCACAGTAGTGTTCAATCCTGGAATGCCTAAGAATTAGCTGGAGAGGTACAGGCTTAAAAGCTCTACCTAAGTTTGGTTCCCCCACTACCTGTATCAAATCACCTAGAATACTCGTGATCCTAAGGTCCTAATGTAGCTTTACTGTAGCCAAATTCCTAGGGGTGGTACAGCTTTTGACGAGTTCCACCCATGATTTTCAGGCATACTATATTTGAAAAACATCCTTTAAAGAAGTATTGCTGGCAGCCTCAATATTCCTATTTAGGCACAACAGAAGTCTCCAGAACAGTAGTTTTCAACCTTGGTTGCATACTGTAATCACCTGGGGAGCTTCTATCACAACGTCAGAGATTCTGATTTACTGATCTGGGGTTGGGGCTGGGGCTGGGCCTGGGCACTGGGACTTTATTATTATTTTTAGACAGGGTATTGCTGTTGTCCAGGCTAGAGTATAGCGGCATGTTCGTAGCTTACTACAGCCTCAAACTCCTGGCTTCAAGTGACCCTCCTGCCTTGGCCTCCCACTGTGCTGGGATTACAGATGGGAGCCAGTGTACCTGGCCATCACTGGGGTTTTAATGGCTCTACGGGTGATTCCAAAGAGCAACAGCTTGGCTGAGAACCATAGCAAAACTCCAGGGGTAGCATTAAGAATGGGGCCAGACACTTCTCAATTCCTGAAAACCCAAACTTGTTTCATATAACTAGGCTCTATTAGAAAAATAACTTTTGTTTTATTAAGAATATACATTTCAAATGTATTTTTGCCATAAAAAACCTATGTTCATGCTTAAGCAGGGTCCAGGAAGCAGCTAAAAATCAACTTCTAAAGAATTACAAATTGCAATGATTTAGAGAACAAACCTAAAGACCAAGTCCACAAAAGCCAATGACGAAGTTTGAAGAAGCTAAGACTAAGACTTGCATTTAAGAGCCTGGGCAGGATTTTGGAAAACTGTTTGCATTTCCATGGAAAGTAGGAAGCCAACCACCCTTTACTGGAACTACAATGATTCTATCTAATCTCTCTCTCTCTCTAATCTCTCCTGTTTGTCTGTCTGTCTGTCTATCTATCTATCTATCTTAGAGATAGGTCTTGCTATGTTGCCCAGGCTGGAGTGCAGTGGAGTGCATTCACAAACATGATGATGGCAAACTACAATACAAGCAATAGTCCTGGCTTTAAGCAATCCTTTTGCCTCATCTTCTCAAGTTGCTGTGACTAAAAGAACATACCACCATATCAAGCTATAATAGTCATTATAATCAGGCTATTCTAAGTAGTCATTATAATCAGGAAAAATTCAGTCTTCCCATGATTCAAAGAGTTCAGAATTCATTTCCACAAATGATTGCACGGGCTCTTCTCTTTGCAAGGACTTCATCGGAATTTGGGATGGGGAGGTAGGCGGATTTTAAAAGAGCAAAAAACTGGGGGGGGGGGCAACTTCTGTCATTCTGTTTCTCTACCTTTATTTTTCATAGAACATATCACTGCACTGTATATTAATTTAATGGTGTATTACCTTCTTTTTCGTCTTTAGAGTATCAGATCCATAAAGGCAAGCAAACAACGTGTTTACTCTTTCATTATCAAACCTTAGAACAGTGTCTGCTCTACAACTGTATGTACTGTCATTGAACGAAACCAGGATCTTGCCCTCTGTTAAATTAAAAATTGAATATAACCAACTTGGCTTGTGTGGGCAGAAATAAGAGAGCTAAACAGGACAATATCTGACCATATGCTGGACAGTGAAAGTAATACTAAAATAAGATATAATCAGAAAAATGAGGACTACCATTCCAACATGGTATCAGTATTTACACTCTTCTCTCATGAGAGCTTCACAGTGCACCTGCCAGGTAACAGATGAAGAAATGGAAGCTCACAGAGACAAATGGTTTGCCCGAGACTGCAAGGCTGGGTGGCAAGGTGATAAGGAGAGGGTCTGCCTATAATCCATGTCCCTTTTCCTTAACCACTCCACTTGCAGCACAAGACCAGGAGGAGTGCACTTGCATTCTAACAACAGCATAAAGCTGGGCCAGACTGATACTACTGTTTTCTGTTAAAAGGCTAACTTCAGTGCAGTCATAAATGATGAGTATGTGATGCAAATAAAAGACAGTAGCTACCATTTGAGCATTTACTATGCTCCAGAAGAAATTATACCATATGCATATTTCTAGCTTATTTATTTCCACAATCCTGTGAGGTGAGTATTATCATGCCTGTTCAACAGATGAAATTCAGGATGGGGAGAGTCTGGACTAGAAAATGATCTCTTAATTCCATAGTGCTAAAAATCTCTAAGTCTGAACGACACCCTCCTTGTCTTAGGAAAAGGAATCTCCAAGCAAACCTTTCTTGGGAACTTACTACATGCCAGACACTATACTATGCACTTCTTGACATGCCTCATATCTCATCTCTACAGCCCCATGACCCAAGTACTGTTCGTGTCACTCTTGTTTTACAGGTGAGAAAACAGGGTTGACAGAGGTTAAAATATGCCGAAGGCCACAGGACAAGTGATGGAATCAAGAACAAGCGCAGAGCCATGGCCTAAATCCTTTCGCCATAAGAACACAGCACTAAGATGCAAGCCACTTGATTTGTTTCTGTTCCCGTCCATGAGAAGTGCCAGAGTTCTCATCAAGAAGGGATGAAACAGACTTCATGCTCCTAGGACTGGCTGACTTCCATCCAAACATCCACATGTTATTCTCTTAAAATACATATTTTGTACCTCCTGAGGCCAGGGCCTGGCTAGGCACCAGGGATACAAATGTAAGACCACTGGGTGCCTGCCCTCATAATGCCTGCAGTCCAGCCATGATCACTCGCTGGTAAAAACCTCTGTCCCATTAGGGGCAGTACTCGCTCACAGAACCACTTTCTCTGGGCTTGCAGGTGCCGGTGAGCTGCCTCTATCTGCTGGTATGCCTGCATAAAACTTAATTCTTTGAACTCCTTATCCAGCTGGCAAAGGGAAGCCCTCGAAAGTTACAGATGCTTCCTCACAAGGACAAGAAACCACTTAATGTCATTAAAACCTCTGTGTTGGCCGGGCGCAGTGGCTCAAGCCTGTAATCCCAGCACTTTGGGAGGCCGAGATGGGCGGATCACGAGGTCAGGAGATCGAGACCATCCTGGCTAACACTGTGAAACCCCGTCTCTACTGAAAATACAAAAAACTAGCCGGGCGAGGTGGCGGGCGCCTGTAGTCCCAGCTACTCGGGAGGCTGAGGCAGGAGAATGGCGTGAACCCGGGAGGTGGAGCTTGCAGTGAGCTGAGATCTGGCCACTGCACTCCAGCCCGGGCGACAGAGTGAGACTCCGTCTCAAAAAACAAAACAAAACAAAACAAACAAACAAACAAACAAACAAAAAACCTCTGTGTCTATTCCTAAGCTGTGACTCATCTATCTTTTGGGTAGTGGCCACAATAACACTTCTTTATTTTATTCCTAAAAGAACAAAGCAGGAAAGGACAACTTGATCCTGGAGACAGGAATACTAGCAAGTAATAACAAGATGATAAAATATGCAGAACAAAAGTACATGCATTTCTGCAAGGGACTAAGAAAATATTTAGAAACTGTTTCATCAGACCATTGTTAATTCATTACAGCAAAAGTCTAGACATAGGGAGAATGGACTAATGTAAGCAAAAGGTGGGAAAGAACAGGGGAGAAGACAAAGTGAGAGAAAAAGCCAGAAGGCCTGAGGCATCCATGTTATCGTGAGGATTTAGAGTAGAAAGGACTCAAATTATCCAGTCCCATCACCCACTCAAAGCTGAGGGCCTCAACCACAGCCACAACATAATCATTACTATGTGCCAGGCACTGCACTCAATGCTCTCACATATCATCATCTCAAGTAATCCAGGCCGGGTGCAACGGCTCATGACTATGATCCCAGCACTTTGGGAAACTGAGGCAGATGGATCACCTGAGGTCAGGAGTTCGAGACCAGCCTGGCCAATATGGCAAAACCCCATCTCTATTAAAAATACAAAAATTAGCTGGGTATGGTGGCACATGCCTGTAATCCCAGCTACTAGGGAGGCTGAGGCAGGAGAATCGCTTGAACCTGGGAGTCACAGGTGGCAGTGAGCCGAGATCACGCCACTGTATACAAGCCTGGGCAACAGAGCAAGATTCTGTCTCAAAAAAAAAAAAAGTAATCCAGATAACCCTGTGAGTTGTATATGATTAGTGTTCTGATTTAACAGTCGAGAACACTGAGACTTAGATTAGTTAAGTGTCCCGTAAAAGAGCACACAGAGAGTAAATGGCACAGCTTGGAAACAAATTCCGGTTTGTCTCTAAAGCCCATGCTCTTAACTGTATTCTGCCTCTAGGGTTTGAAAGACATTTCTACGTCAGAGTGCCTTGTCAATAGATCTGACCCTGGGGAAGGTAAAGCACAGACAGAGAAGAATTATAAAAGATGAGAACCTTGCTACGGGCTCTGTCTCCCAGTCACCAAGTCCTGAGCTCACATGTTCTGCTCCCCCATACAGCCTCCACCTCCCCACTTCTAGTGCCCATGCGGCAGGATCCTGATGCTGTAGAAGCTTCCCAGGAACCAGATATAAAACCCTTTTCCTCCTGTAGCATCTTTCCACGCCCTCTAGTGACAATGTTTTAGTGCCAGCTGCAAAGAAAACATACTTCCAGGGGCCAGATCCATTTTCACTGAGCAATTAGAAACGATGAATTTGGAGCTGAATAGCAATCCATTGAAAACTGGTACGCTGGCTGACCCTCCACACCAAGGCCAGGAAACAATGGTTTGAAGGCCTTCTAAGCAGGGCTGGCAGAAAATGCCTGCTGTCCAGCTAGGTATGCTGGGTATAGCACATGCCACGTGGACTCCGTCGAGAACTGCTGGAATTAAGCCCAAGGTACCTCCTTGGACACGTCTGGTATCTGCTAGTATGAGCATTAGTCATTTCTCTAAAAGAGGAGTTAGAGGCCCTTCTGCTCCAGCTAACAGGAATGGAAAAATAGGTGAGGGAAAAGTACTCAACATGAAAAAATTGAATAGTTTTGATGTTGGGAGTCCTTTGAAAGACCAAGTCACATCAGCTGGGGAAGGCAGGGCCCTGGGAGGGCATAAACTATCTCCTGTATCTCTATGACTACTGCCTGCATTGCTTTTGTCCATGTAAGTGTTGTGTGACTTTGATAGAGAGAAATCGGAAGGTAAAGGAACCGTGGTCATAAAACTTATTTTTCTTCCTTTCTACCTCATTACTAGAATCCTATACTCTTGAGGACAGACCTAGTGAATCCTGATTGATAAGCCAATCTCAATTGGCCCGTCCTAACTTTCCTGGCCTCCCCTGCAGCCAAGAATGTTCACGTGATCTAGGTCAAATGGGGGAAAAAAATCAGAGGAAGGGAAGCTTTAGAAGAAGCTTCTATTTCTTGAGAAAAGGTTCCAGCCCCTTCATCTTACTTTCTGCTTAGACCACAGCTATGAGGACTGCAGGCCTTGTGACACTATGGTGGCAAGCCAACACATGAAGGATGACAAAGGAGAGACCCAAGTGGCCTGGGTCTTTGCAGACATCCAATGAAGAAACCAGCCCCGTACCCCAGACTGTATTATATGAGAAAAGTTAACCCTTGCTTCATGGTGGTGAGGTATTTTGCTAATTACAGCTAAGTGCACTTCTAATTTATCCAAACAGATTCCCAGACATAGCTGATTAGCTTGTGACAGTTTGCAAAGAATTTTCAAAGCTGTCTCTTATCTGATCCCTGTGTCAACAATGTGAGCTAGGAAGATCAAGTGCTGTGAGCCCATTTTAAGGATAAAAACATGGTTTGGGTAGGTCAAAGGATCTGGGCAGAGCACGGAGATGGTTAGTGGCAGAGTGGGATTTGTCTGAGCCTACTGAGTTACCACCTTGGATGGTGCTGGTAGGAAGACCTGCCCTGGCTGCTAAATGAGTACCATTTTCAGGGGTGCCTATCCTCGGATCACAGTCCTGCAGAAGCCAGCACACTGTCACAAAATATAAATAAGGCTAATTTAGTATTTTGGACTCTGCTAGTTTCAGCTGCTCCAGGTGAGCCACTGCATGAGGATGAGGGATAATTTCTTTCCTTCCCTAGGCCCAACAGCAAGGAAGGCTCTTTCAGACAGGAGGCATGCTGAGGTTAGAGGTCACAGAGCAGAAATGAATTATCTGGTCCAAATAGTAAGTGATTGGTCCATGAAAGTGGTTAAACCTCTGCTTCTCCTTCAAGTTGTTACTTATATTGTCACTGGTTTAAATGATTCATTTGCCAATTCCTTCCAAGTCAACATTATCATTAAGAGTAAGAAAATAAAAAGGCACTGTCTTTAGGACAATTTAGGACAAATTGTGTATATCTCCAGTAAATTATATCCATTATTAAAAATGGTAAAGAAGAAAAGGAGGGAAGAGGAAGGAGGAAAAGTGAGGGAAGGGGAGGAAGGAGAAAGGGAAAGAAAGAGAAAGAATAAGAAGGGAGCGTTTGAACTGAATTATTTCAGTGAAGACTCTCTTAGGCAGTAGGTTAAAATTCCACATCTCCCAGAGCCTGATTTCCTCCTGGAAAAACACAGACAGTGCTGCTGCCTTCTAGGTTGTTGGGAAGCTCCTCATTTTTCATTCTCGGTGTGCTGGCACCATCTGGAGGTCTGGCCAAACCTTAGCATGCCTTGAGAACCTGGAAGTTCACTAACTGGTCTCGATCAACAGGGCTGTACATTGCTCTACTAATTCCTTACAGTGGCAGTGTTACTCTCTGGAGTGCCTGGGGACAACCTGCACTGACTCCCACCTCTGTGGTCATGAAACACCCCAGCAGTCTGGAAGAGGATGAAAATACTTGGTGAAAGCCAGCACTACCAACTTTCTGGGCCCTCTCCAGTTGACGAGATGTGCTCTGACATAATTAGGGAAGTGAGACGGAATTCCCCCATCCCACATGTGGACTATCACTCCTGCCTTTTCCCTTAAAGCCCTTCTGGGTTCATGAGATGTGCTCTACCACCCAATTTTTAACTTCATTTTAAAATTTCCCTCATTTTTCACTTGTCTAAGTCAGTATTTCTGCTCTCCAAGCTCTTTAAAAGCAGACATATCTTTTGAAGTCCTGATATGCAAGTATGTTTCTAATAATTGGTTCTGGATTACAAGAATCACATATAGTGAAAACTGAAAACTGACACATTTCATCTCGGGAATAAAGCTTTGTTTCACTTGTTTTGCAACAAAGGCAAGCAGTTTTATCCCATTTTGGTTTCACGATACTCTGCATAAGGGATTTCAAGTTTCCACACAGAATCCTACAGAACTTTTCCTTGAAATCAGTACCATGCCAACGTAAATGTATTTAGGCTTTTGGGATTTGAGAAGATGGGCTGGAGAAAGAGGAGGAAGTTACCAAAGAGAGAATCCATTCCTTGTAGTCCAGTATGTTGGCTATAATACATGCTGTAATTCAAATCCTGACCACCTGAGGAAACTTTACCTCTATCTGCCTCAGTTCTTTCACTCAAAAATGGGGCCAATAATGGTGGTTACTTCACAGAGTCATTGTGAAGGCCATACCTGGAACATAGGAAGCACTAAAATGTCAGCCATTATCATCTCCTCAAGGAGCTCAATCTATCAAAAACAGAATCAAGAGGGAGAGACTTCAAACTATACTACAAGGCTGCAGTAACCAAAACAGCATGGTACTGGTTGGTACTGGGGTACCGAAAAACAGAGATATAGACCAATGCGAAAAGAAACAGGTAGGCCCTCAGAGATAATGACCGCAGCACATCTACAGCCATCTGGATCTCGGTTGACAAACCTGAGGCAAAAACAAGAAATGGGGGAAGAAGATTCCCTATTGATAATATGGTGCCTGGCGAAAATTGGCTAGCCATAAGTAGCAAAGCTGAAACTGGAGTCCGTTGGGTCCTTACTCGCTTGATAGCGAAATTAAATTCAAGACTGGACTTAGAGACTTAAATGTTAGGAACCTAATAAAACCATAAGGAAACGCCTCTAGCAGAGAAAACTCCTAGGGGGCGTGAGACTTCATTGCTAGCGATCATGTGTAGGCGATGGGGCAAGGACTGCATGTGCTGTAAAACACGCAAACAAAAGCCACTGGGCAACAAAAGCAAATTGACAACAATGCGGATATCTATTAAAACTAAAAGAAGCTTCTGCCGACAGGCAAAAGTAAACTTACCATCAGAAGGTGAACAGGCAAGTCGCTACAGAATGGGATGAAAAGTTTGCAATCTACTCACGTGACAAAGGGCTAATATCCAGAATTCCTATAAAGAACTCAGAGCAAATGTACAGAAAAGAAACCAAACGGAACTCCCATCAAAAAGTGGCCAAAGGGCATAGTGAACAGACACTTCTCAGAAAGAAGAGCAGTTCAGTACGAGCCAGACGAGGACCACAGATGAACAAAACTGCTCTATCAGTCAGTTCGCCATCAGGTAGAAATCAAATCAACAAACCCCAATGAGAGGTACACGTCATCAGCACGTCGTAGCGAATGGCAATCATTGAAGAGAATTCCGGACACACAACAGCGTGCTTGGACCGAGGATGATGGAGAAATAGGGAACACTTTGTAGCAGCTGTTGTGGAACCCTGTAACACTTAGTCCGAACCTATTGTGGGAATGAACAACTGTGTGGTGATTCCTCAAGCGATCTAGAACTAGAAATACCATTTGACCCAGGCCATCCCTGATTACTGGGGGATGATACCCAGAAGGATTTTGAAGTCATGCTGCTTATAAGACACGGATGACACGCTATGTTTACTGCGGGGCCTAGCTTCCAATAGCAAAGACTCCGGAAACAACCCAAATGTCCATCTGTGTGACAGACTGGATTAAGAAAATTGTGGGCACATATGACACCATGGACACTATGCAGCCATAAAAAACGCGATGAGTTCCGTGTCCTTTTGCTAGGACGTCGGGGATGAAGCTGGAAACCATCAGTCTCAGCAAAACTAGTCTCAAGAGACAGAAAACCAAACACTGCATGTTCGTACTCGCGTAGGTGGATTGACAATTGAAAACACTTCAGGACACATCGAAGGCGGGCAGTCATCACACGGCTGGCGGTGCTATTGCAGGAGGAGGAGGAAGGCGATAGCATTAGGAGATATTATACCTAATGCTACAGGGATGACGATGGTTAATGTGGGGTGCAGCACGCCAACATGGCCACATGCTTCTCACGTTATACATATGTAACAAACTCGCGTGCTGCACATGTACCCTAGAACTTATAATAAAAAAAAAAAAGAAAAAAAGAAAAGAAAAGTTAGAGAGCACCAAACAACCATGAATTTTATGACTCCACTCTTTCATCAAACATTATGGAAGGAGTTTAGGTAAACTTGAGGGGGAAAAAAAAAAAAAAGAGGGAGAGAATCAAAGGCTGGCCAGCAGTACAAATTACAACTGAGTAGGGACAGCTCCAGCATTCCCTGGAGCTCTGCTGTCCCTCGAGGCTGGAGCAGGAGTCTTGATTTATACAGTACAGTGGTACAATCTCAGCTCACTGCAGCCTTGACCTCCTGGTATTAAGCGATCCTCCCACCTCAGCTTCCTGAGTAGCTGGAACCACAGGCACATATCATCACACCCAGCTAATTTATGTATTTTTAGAAGAGATAGGGTTTCACCAGGTTGCCCAGGCTGGTCTCAAACTCCTAGGCTCAAGCGAGCCGCTCACCTCAGCCTTCCAAAGTACTGGGATTACAGGCATGAGTCACTGTGCCCAGGCTAGTCCTGATTATCTTGACTGCAGATGGACTCATTCAGTACTGAGGGCTGCATAGCCACCACCAGGTTTTATGAGCATATATTGCATATATGATTTTTATTTAAGTATAAAATTGTGTATAGATGCTAAATATGGCTTTAGAAGCACAAATATTAAAAATATTTTCTAAACTGGTTTATCACTGCTTCTCAATGCCATAATACCCTTTCTTGCAATTGAAGGTTGAAATCTGCTTCCAACAAATATTCCACATTGTAAAATCTGCTCCCAATCTGTATTTTTTTTTTCTTTTTCTTTTTTGAGACGGAGTCTTGCTCAGTCGCCCAGGCTGGAGTGCAGGTGCGTGATCCCAGCTCACTGTAAGCTCCGCCTCCCAGGTTCACGCCATTCTCCTGCCTCAGCCTCTGGAGTAGCTGGGACTACAGGCACCTGCCACCATGCCCGGCTATTTTTTTTTGTATTTTTAGTAGAGATGGGGTTTCACCATGTTAGCCAGGATGGTCTCAATCTCCTGACCTCGTGATCCACTCACCTGGACTTCCCAAAGTGCTGGGATTAGAGTCTGTATTTTTAATGTAAAACTCCAACAGCAAGCTCTGTTCTTGCAGGGCCTATGTTTCAAGGTGTCTATGACATGGATCTGCACTAATGTAGAAGGTTCTACAGGGTAAATCTCATAATTTTCATTTCTATCAAAAATTTAAGCACTCCAATTGGCACGGGAAGCCCCCAGATGCCAATCCATACTAACACTTCATATACTTGTTCTTCACAGCAGTGTAAACAGCCACCGGAAAGAGGCGAGACTTCCTTTAACTGGCCCAACATATTCCACTGGCTTCTATGAATCCCCCATCCTTCCCAGATTTGAGAATTGCTTCTCCACCTTCATTTTAAAATCATACATCTAACTTTGCTTCTCTCTCCAAGTAAAAGGCAGAAATCCACACACACCTCTGTTTCATTCTACTGCTGTGTTTTTGCTCCACTGGCTGATGTTTTAAACAATGGTTGATAAGGACCATAGAGAATTCGTTCCAAGGCTTCCTATTTTTGGTGTGTCTGAACCTCTAGCAGTGTCACCAAGGAATGAACATTATTCTCCCAAGATGAAGCTGGAGCATCCTCAGGGATTTTCACCCTTGAACCAAATGAAGTCCCCAGTTCTCCTTCCCCAGCTGGGAAGCCTTCATCGAGTTGGGAGGGTGGCAGTGCCCTTGACTGTCTCTCCATGCCTGGACTGCACCACCTCAGGAAGGCTGAGATGCCACAAGGAACTCTGTGGGAACACTGGAGGGAGCACCCCAGTATCTCAGTATTGAACAATGAGGCTATCGCCTGCCAGCCCAACAACCTGCTGTCCGGGATGGACCAGTGTAAGTCTACCTCCTCAATTTGTCACCATACTCTTAAATAGGGACTATGCCTAGAAATCTCATCCAAACCATGTTTTCTTACAAGCTATACTTCAATAATGTTCTATTTAGGTGGAAAATCACATAATCAACACAATTACCTCATTCTTATAAATCAGTGCCCAATCACATTCAGTAGACCATGCCTTTCAGACTGTTTTAATTCAGAGGCATTCGAGTTCTGTCTCCTTTCAAGAATGCTCTCAACCCTTTCTTCACTTGAGGGGAACAATCTTGCAATGCTTTTCTAACAACCTTCCACACGGGTCCTCTGGCTCCTCTCCCTGTACTGCTCATCGTCTGGGCACCGAAGGCCCCTGGGTCACTATGTGAGACGCTGCCTCCTCCTTGTCCATGGAGAACAGCTTCCACACACTCGCACTTGCTCAGTGGCTTCTGTCCATGGGCAGCTGCCACCCTCTCTCTTTGCTCTCAGCAACTTCTTTTCCCATCCCTCAACACCACTGCTCCCATATCAGCTGCCAAACTGTTAGGGTTGGAGTAATAGTAAAAATCCTCCAGGCAAATTACAACCACAACAGCTGTGTTTACTAAGAGCTACAAATGAACTCATCCCAGCGCTATTGGAGCAGGAAGGCAGTGATTCGGAACCTTCCAGAAGCACCCCACCCTCAGGATGTTCACTGGCTGCCTGAGCTTCCAGCTTCCCAAGCCAGCCCTGGCTTTCACGGGAGACCCTCTGCTGAGCCCCAAGAGCCTCTTTTCATCGACAGCAGTCTTGCATGTTTTCTTCTCACAGCTGCAGTGATTTGCACTTAGCTGTTTATGCTGCTGGGAGGGCACCAGCCACCCATGCAATAAGCAACTGGCTAGTAGTTTTCATGCAGGGGCACCAAGAAAACTACTCTCCATTCCCAGGTTTCTGGAACACCTCCCTAACCACCTGGGACAAAGGTCTAAGATTCTATCATCTATCATTCAAACCTTTGTACCATGAGTGGCCTGCTCTACAGTGTAAAGGTCACAGGAAAGGAAGGTTGAGAAGAATATGATTTATCCTAAAGGTGGACTGTTTCTTCTAAATGTCTGAGGCTTTGTTCTATCACCTATAAAACAGATACATGCTTCAAAAGGCTACGAGACAGTGCTTTAAAAGATCTAAAATTGAAAAAAAAAAATTCATTTGCATTCTTGGGTTAAAAGATAAGCATTCTTGAGAGATACATTACTGAAACCCATATCCATGTTTTGCACCCCACATGGATTTATGCGACTGGCTGTTATCATGGAAACAAGGGGGCAAGTCCTTGGAGGCCGTGCAGTTGGTCAGCTGTACTGAGAAGCAAAGGCTCTGAGCGCTGGATGTGGCCAAGGTAAAACGAGTGAATAGTGGAATAGCAAGTGTCTTCTACAGCCTGATGTGGTTGCTGGTTACATGGCAGCCATATACCACACATGGAAAGGAAGAGATAAGGTTTTTCTGAACTAGGAAAATGGGTGGCTACCTAGTGTGGCATTTCCCAAGCCTGCCTGTTTGGAGCACCTGTTGGAACACACAGATTTCCTGGTCCCTTCCCTGGAAATTCTGACTATATGAGGGTGACAAGGGGCCCTGGCATGTGGATGCTGAACAAGTTCCCAGCTGGCACTTATGACCACGTAAGCTTTTTTTTTTTTTTTTTTTTTAAAAAAATGAAACAAAACAACAAACACAGACTTAGGTTCTAAGAATGAACTTCAACTTTCCTAAATCTCCCTGGAACACAGACTGGAAATCATCTTAGCAAAGAACCCCACACATCAATGCTATTCCAGAGGGCCATGTCAGAGTCCTGCCTGGACCTATAACCAAGATATTGCTTGGAACTGTAAGCTATGAGAAGCTCTACCAGTTGACTTCTAAGGGGGAGTTTTTTCTCACAAGTGGGAAGAAGTCTACAGACTATTCCATTATCAAAGGGCAGGGAGCTGATAGGCTCCAAGTCCCAGATTCAGGGCAGGTTGCCATGCATTCTTCCTAACCACGTCAAGCCCCAATCCAAAAGAAAACTGGCAGTCCCAAGCATGATTCGGTAGAAGCCACAGCAGCCCATATCTGGGCTGGGCTGTCAACTGTAAAGTGTCAGTGGGCTGGGCTCTGAAAGGAGAAAAAACTTACAGTCTACTATACAGATTTCAAGAATTTGGGGTTTCTACTGAAGCTGTATGCTGAAAAAGGAGCCTTGGTTTTATTTTCCTCTTACCCTTATGCCCCCAAACTCGATACTTTTATTTTTTTATTTTATTTTATTTTGAGATGGGAGTCTTGCTCTGTGGCCCAGGATGGAGTGCAGTGGCACGATTTCAGCTCACTGCAACCTCCGCCTCCTCGGTTCAAACAATTCTCTGCCTCAGCCTCCCGAGTAGCTGGGATTACAAGCGCCCACCACCATGTCCAGCTAATTTTTGTATTTTTAGTAGAGACGGGGTTTCACCATCTTGGCCAGGCTGGTCTTGAACTCCTGACCTCGTGATCCACCCTCCTCGGCCTCCGAAAGTCCTGGGATTACAGGCATGAGCCACCGCACCCGGCCTCTCGATAGACTTTTAAACAGGAGACTGAAAGCATGACTTGGCCTGGAACATAGAACTCGTTATTCAACTCAAAGCTTCTTCTGAAACCTCAGATTTCAGAATGATGCTGGGAGGGCGCCAGATAAGGAAAGTGAGACCCAGAGGGCAAATGACTTCCGAGGACAAGTAGCCAATAAATGGCACAACAGAAATGAAAGTCTGGGCATCTTCTTTCCCATCCAAGGCTCCTCCACCTCCCTTACGCCATGTCCAATCAGTGTCTCCGGGCTGAAATGGGTACAAGAAGAAGAATGTGTGACAAGGAAATCTCATGGATCTAAGGCAATCGCATAAAGCTTGCTGAAACAGGGAATGGACCAGTAGGGTGATGACATCGGGTGAGGCTACCCTCCGGGTCCCATGGACTCCTAGTTCCACATTGATTCCTACTCACATACACTTACCAAACACTGACATGCTTACAAGGGGGTGCCACATGGGGTTATGTTATAGTCAGCATACAGCCAACACCATTAAAACAAATCCTTAAGGCTCCTGGACCATGGCTCTTAGAATCTTAAAAGCTAATGATTCAGTTCTGATGTTTCCCTTTGCATCTGATTTCTCCTCTGTTCCTTCCTTGCCTGTTCCAATCTTATCCTTGAATTTAGAGAACAGGCTCTGTGATGTGAGTGCACTTTATCATGTGCCAGGCACAGGTAACCACGGCTTGGTGAGTGGCTGCCCCCGGGGGCCCACCATTGCCACTCCCTGCCTCTGGCAAGCGCCATCTCCAAGGGATCATGAAAAGATCTTTTCTGACTTTTCCCCCAGGGGAAATAAGCAGGAGACACATGATTTTCTAATTTTTAACATTCTTCTGGTTGGAACCAGAACAAATAGCTATGATCACATCAGACTTTCCAGTAAATCCAACAAAACTGATTCCAACTTTGTTATTTCAAAATATATGCCAATTTGACTTAGGGTGGCTTTAAATTTATCTGGTTTATTTATCTCTATATTATATGGGCAGAGAAGCCTGGCTAAGCAGCCTGAAGAACAAAACAGAATGACAAGGTTTAATCTACTTACAAAAATGTGTTCTTTCAAGGGTTTCAGTACATTCTTTAATCACAAAGGTCTTGGGTGGTTCATTAAAACAATGAGCTAAGAGCAGTTAATTTCTACTATGAAATAAAATGGCATTTCCCCAAATGACTCCCATTTTCAATTTTGCATTAATTTAAACTAAGCCCAAGTCAACCAAATTAGTAAGCTAGATAATTACATAGTTTTCAGAATGGGATTCCATCTCAGATGCAGCAGTCACCTAGTCTAGAGACTTTAACCACCCTTTTCCCCAGTTAAATCTTACTGGAAGGCCAAAAGCCAAATCTATGCCACAGATATATGAGAACTGCTCTGTTGAGGCAGGGCCCATCCTGTGTGGCTGCTCCTTGACCCACCTATAATAGCAGACCCCAGGGCTCCAAAAACACACAGGTGAATAATTACTGATCTCATCCAGGAGTTGTCAAATTTTGTCTGTAAAGGATAAGAAATTTCTAGACTTTGGCAAATTTCTAGACTTTATGGGAACACATAAAAGTCTGCCTCATTCATACACAGACACACACACACTTATAATGTGAAAACCATAAAGCTATCACCACACCCAAGACAGCAAACATATCCATCTCTCCTTCTCTCCCCTCCCTAAGCATGTGTGGGTGTATATATACACACACACACTTACAATGTAAAACCCATAAAGCTATCACCACACCCAAGACAGCAAACATATCCATCTCTCCTCCTCTCCCCTCCCTAATCAACCAATGACCTGTTTTTGGTCACTATGGATTGGTTTGCATTTTGTAGAGTTTTATATGTATAATATACACAGAATCAAACAGTATAAATGCTCCTCTTATTTTGAAGTCATCCATGTTGTTGTGTATAATAATTCATTCTTTTTTTAAACCAATACCTTCATTTATGCGAGTGAGGAAAGTGAGGTTGGAATGGCCTGTCCCAATCATATGACAGCAGAGCTGGACCACAGCCAAGTTCCCATTGCCCTGTGCAGCATCTTGTTCCCATGCCATCTCCCTGCTAATCTCACAAGAGGTTTAGAAAAACTCTTGAAGCCTCTATGGGGTCTGGGGAATGTGCACGTGTAGCTCTGTTCCTTTTCCACCAGACTCCCTTCTTCTTGTCTCCCTGGGGTCAGCAGAGAACACAGGAGAGTGTCCTAGGCAGAAAGCATTCTAAGTTGTATCCCAGGTTCCATGGATAAACAGTAATTTAAGCTAAACCTAGGGGAGATTCATTCAGTCTTCAAGTAGTTTCCGAGTGCCTACCATGTGCCAGGCAGCTGGGTAAGCAAAACAGGCGCAATTCCTACTCTCTCAGAGCTTATAGTCTAGTAAGGAAGAGAGATTGACAACAAAAGATAATTATATGATTACAAGATGATTCAAATGATATAAAAGGAATAAACAGGGTGCTATGCTAGGGAGGGGGAGGGGTGACATCTGGTTGAGGCACAAGTGTGGAACAGGGTGGTCTTGGTGGCTCCAGTTGGGGTGAGCCAGGACAGGCAGCAGTCATTAAAGAGGGTGGTAGCTCCTGGTGGAATGGGTGACACACAGGACCCCTGTGGCTACAGTCTAGGAGCCAGAGAGGAGTAGGTACAGAGCAGGAGTGGCTGGCTTCAGAGAACCTCTCTAAAACACACAACCCTGACTGGATTTCACTGTAAAGGTAAGGTGTTCTAAGTGTGAAATGAAGTCATTGCAGAGTCTGAGCAAAGGAGTAGCACGATTCAATCTGCATTTTAGAAAAGATCACTCTGGCTGCTGCTGTATGGAGAATAAAGTAGAAAAGGGCAGGAGTGGGGGAAGTGGGGTCACATTTCTGAAAGTTCTGCTGCCTGATTTCTCAGGCATACAGGAAAGGGATCATATGTCATTTCAGGGGATGCTTTAAAACCACAGCGTCTTTGAAGTCTAGATAAAAAGGAACTTTTCAAATTTAGTTAAGACTGGTTGACTTTGGTTGTTGCCAAGGTAGGCGAGGGCTGGACCACACCAGGCCCTGGGGCCTGGAGCTGGAAACTATTTGAAATGCTCATATCAGGCTTATTTACTCTACAGAACTGGCTGCAAGGCTGTTGCTGACTTGGCGATCCTGCGGTGAGCAGCCAGGAGCAACATTTTACCTGTGATGCCAGTATTTGCTCAGGGCTGCTGCTGTACACTTAGCTCACCCAGAGAGACCTTCCTTCCCAGCTTTAGAATCCTGCTGTAACCACAGACCCACTCCCTCCAGGGTAGTGGCGGTGGAGCAGCTCCATGGAACTATTGGCAGCAGGGAGGCAAGTCTCCCAGAGGAGAGCTCAGAGCCCTGACCCTGCTTCGGACTTGGCCATGTCACTCTCCCTCTTTGAGCCAGCTCCTCATCTACACACCAGAACGGTTAAGGAAGATAACAGCTGCCCTTGTTTCCTTAAAAGGCATCAGCCTGTACCACCTTAAATGATGGCTGTGAAGGGCTCCAAGAAGCAGAAACACCACACAGATTCAAGGCTCTTTTATTATCAATGCATTAGTTACTAAATAAGCACTACCTTTTGCTGAATGCCTACAAAGAGGTACCAGGCTCAATGCCTGGAGCTCCATCTCTAGAGTGATCAGGATTTCAGTTAAGTTACACTTCACTTTTCCACGTATTGGCTATCCACCGGCCTCAATCATACAGAAGAATATAATCAAGAACCCTGAAAAAGACCTCTAATGAGATCCATGCCGGGGACTGTTGGCCAGTGTTCTGAGAGAGACTTGGTTTACTTGGGATGTGGCATAATTCAGGGGTCAGAAAACTTTTCCCAGGAAAGGCCAGAGATTAAATATTTTAAGGCTTTGTGGGTCATACAGTCTGCCACAATTACCTAACTCTACAATTTTAGTGCAAAAGCAGCCATGGACAAGCAATGGCCATGGCCATCTTCCAGTAAAATGTAATTGACAAAAACAAATGTTGGGCTAGATTTGGTCCACAGGCTAGAGTTTGCCAACCACTTACATAGATTAAGAATTACAATTCGAGTATCACTGGGCAGGCTTATACTTTCCATTTCCTCACAGGATAGAATTCCCTGGCTCACCTCCCCACCAATTCCCATTGCAGCATTTCCTATCTGGCCCCAATAATGACATTAATAAGAGCAGCAAACATGTACTTGGACTTACTGTGCACCAGCTAAGTAATGTACCCAACCTTAGGCAGCTGGTGGCCCAGTCAGGATTTGAACCCAGTCATCCATCTCCAAGTCTATGATTACACTGCCCAGCGGCACCTGAATGTACAAACCAGGACAGCAGGACACAAGGAAGACAGCGTGTCTCTCACCTCCTCTTACGGTCCACTGCTCACCACAGCTTTACCTGGCTCTTGGGGCTAGGTGGCAGAAATCAGAAGTAGCAAGGTCTACAAATATGAAAGTGAGAATGAGGGTGACTGAACTAGGCACCCACAGTAGCAAAAAGTGACAGGTAGCAGTCTGACAAGAGCAGCAGGTAGACAAAGGTTAAGTAGAAAATGGGAGTTATTTATTTGCGAATCGGTCAGCTACTTTGTGCCACACACTATACACATTCCAACTATCCTAAGATCTTGCTGCTCAAAGCATGCTCTTCTAACAGCCCATCGGTATCACCTGGATGCTTGTGAGAAAGAGTCTTGGTCTCATCCCAGGTATGAACCAGAATCTGCATTTTAACAAGATACTCAGGTGATGTGTGGATTAGTAAGGCCGAGAAGCCAGCAGCTATTACTGTCCCAACTTTACAGGCTAGGAACCTGAGGCTCAGGACAGTCAACCACCTTACACGTGGTTAAGTTGCGAGTCTGAATCCCAATGTGTGATTCAGAGGCAACTCTTGTTCTCCTGGCGTGGTCAAAGAAAGGCCTCCAGGACATTTACCTTAGCAGCCATCGGATCATGAAAACATAAGATACTAACTCTGTACCAGCACTTGAAAATTCAGTTGTGCTCAGGATACTATTTTTAAAGAAACACAGAAATTAAAGTAATATAGTTAACACTTCAATTCCCATATTTCAAAATCTCTTTTACAAAGTTGATCAATTTTCCATTTCTGATGACTTTATTTAAAAGAATGTAGAAGGATTTTGAATTTGACCATACTGGATAGACTGCTGTTCTTCTGGGCACACCTCTAGTGTTAGCAGGAGTGGATCATTAGATGGTCTCAGAGGTAGAGGTCAGGGACCCAGAACTCTAGGTTCCTGAGGTAAGAAGAGAGACTTGTATTTGGGATCAGGCTGTTAGCAGTCTCATTTGATATGAAGGGGCTTGGGCACAGGTGGTTCCTAAGTTGATACCCTTGGGATTCTGGAATCTGATGGCAAGATTCCCCTCCCCACCTCAACCTCCCCATCATGGACTATAACATCAGGACAAGACCATTGAGTACCTTGGTCATCAATCTGGGGACAAGAGATTAAAGGACAAGTTCACTCCTCCTTAGCTTGTATATTTAATAGACTTGTTTTTCTTGATAGGCATTTAGTATCTAGTATTTTAGTAAGTATACTGATATGACTATAGGAACAGAGCACTCAGATACTGCAATTCATGTGAAAACTTTATAGGATTTTTCACCTTCTTGGGCTTTTTTCAGCACAGAATGCCGGAAGTAATAAAATTGAAGTAACACCCAGGATTTTTGGGTGTTATTACTCAGGCAAAGATGAACGTGGACACACTGCAACCCAACCTTTTGTAGTCTTTAGGTGACGCATGGCACAGGTACACAGAATCTTGGGCACACGTGGAGTTTTAACACCTCAAAACATGGACAGATTTCTAAATCTCACTCCAGATCACTTGAGCAACATGGTTAATGCTTTTGGGATTCTTTTTTTTTTTTTTTGAGATGGAGTTTTGCTCTTGTTGCCCAGGCTGGAGTGCAATGGCGTGATCTCAGCTCACTGCAACATCCACCTCCCAGATACAATGGATTCTCCTGTCTCATCTTCCCAAGTAGCTCAGATTACAGGTGCCCGCCACCATGCCTGGTTAATTGTTTTGTATTTAGTAGAGATGAGTTTTCACCATGTTAGGCTGGTCGCAAACTCCTGACCTCAGGTGATCCACCTGCCTCGGCCTCCCAACGTGCTAGGATTACAGGTGTGAGCCACCGTGCCTGGCCTCGGTATTCTTACTGGCACAGAAAAGTCACCCTTTTAGTGGCAGTATTAATTTATCCAAAACAGGTGACCAAAATCTTTCAGAACCAATTTATTGTTTTGTTTTTCCAGGGAAAGGGAAAAAGTTGCCAAAGGGTGCTAGGAGGTAGTTGCACTTGGCCCCCAAAGAAAGTGATATAATTTCTGTATCAAGCCCACACGGACATGCAAGCTATCTTCTTCAAGCAGATGCAGAGGCTTTTCTTTACAAGCCACAGTCCGCCTACAACTAATGCCATAAACCATTCATTTCATGAACAAGCTGAGCATGAGAACACCTAATATGCCTGTTTTAACCCAAGTCTGGCTGAAAGTCAGCTGGAAAATGCACTATCAACACAGGACACATTTTTACACAAGGACAGCCACACAAATTTATGGGACCATCTTCGATAGCCATTTACAATCTAGATTAACTTTCATTTTACTTGAGACAACAAAGTATGGCATAACATACAGAGGAAACATTCTTACCAGCCGGGGGATTTTCACCCTTGGCATTACTGGTATTTTGTGCCAGGGGCCATCCCATTCATTGTAGGACATGTGCAGCATCCCTGGCCTCTACCCACTACATGCTTGTAGCACCACTGACCAGACATCACAACCAAAATTGTCTCTAGACACTGTCAAATGTTCCTTGGGCATAGGGGGATCGGTAAATAAAATAGCCTGCAGCTGAGAACTACTGTACTAAGCAAAGACAAAGGTCTAGCTGTTTAAGACAGAGTTGTCTGGAATTAAATCTGCCTCCCTGGAGATGGGCTGATCTCATCATCCCTTTGGTGTAGTTAGCACCTTAGAGCTGGTGGGTAGGGCACTGCTTTTCCTTTTCTGAACACAGGGTCAGAAAAGCAGTACCAACGAATTCTTTATCCTGTACATCACCTGTACTCCTTCAGTTGTAGGATTCCTAACTTCCTTGGTTAGTCAGTAACATAAGACCACAGTCTGTGATCATTCAAGAAAGCAATTAATTCTTATATTTAGGAAGAGGCACGCTGTGAGCTCCTGAAGACTTCTATCTTCTAAAAAACGTTTCCTCAAAAAAAAAATTATGATATTTGCCTATTGAGGCAGACTTCACACATAAAAAGATCTGCATTACCTGTCAACAGGTCACATCCAATCTGGTTCCTCTCCTGTTACACTTTCCCCAGATGTACTCTGGAAATCAACTTAGGAGGGCCAAGGGGCCCAAGGCTTTTGGAAAACTTGGTTTGGTCTGTAGCCAAGAGTGCTGTTTCAGCCAAGACCTCCCTGAACAAACTGCCTACAGTCAGCCCCAGCAAGAGTTTACTTTCCACGTCAGGTGAGTAGTGACTATAGCCAAGAGGATGTGAAGGCCACTGCATTTCCCAGGAAAGGGAGCTGCCTACCTCCACAGACTACCTCCCAGAAGCAGAGGGAAACTCCCCTCGGTAAAGTTTCTCCCTGTGCAGTACCTTGCTCCAGAAAGATATTCAACCCCTGGAGGGCCCTGGCTCTCAGAAGCAAGTACAAGGTGTGAAGGCAGCTAGAATGTGTCTCTTCTGACACGCAGAGAGTGAAGGGGGCTGTTGTATAGCCACTACCAGAAGAGCAGGTACAGCCTTGGTTAGAAACCCAAATGCTGAACAACTGAATCCTTGCACATTCTTGTTTATGTCTAAGTAGATCCCATTAAGCCCTGGGCACTTGGCTTGACTACTCCCTGGATCAAAGTTAAATTACCCAACAAGCTTCTTTTCAGAGAGAGACACACGCACAGACTGACTCACCTTCCAGAAGCTATCCACTTTGCCATACACAAGGGACTGGTTCTGCCTTTTGATTTCATTAATGTGGTGGATGTCACTGGAGTTCAGGTGCTGCTCGACCACAAACCCCAGAAAACTGTTGTCTGGGGTATGAGCTGGTGTGCAAAGAAATGGAGAGGACAGTTAGTGTCCAATCAGCAAGAAGAAACAACAATCACATATTTAACACAGGCCACCTTACCCATAACAAAATGTTTTCATCTTACCCTGTTCTTTCTTACACCTGAGGGAGGTGAGGGATTGCCCTCTCCCACACGTTCCCAGTAAAACCATCATAAGAATACTTCTCTCTAGGATGGATTAACCTGAACCAAAACCTGCTCTTTTTAGGGAAAATACATCTGTCTGAAAATCATTAAGCTGTGTATTCTCTTCCTTGTTGCCTCAGAATAAGGCTACTGTCCGTTTCCCAGCAGAAATGCTCTCACCCAGGTTTCACCACCCACTGGCCAGAAATCTGTAGGGGGCAGGGCTGATCGGGAGTTCTGAATAGGTGCAGAGCCCCCATGTAACTGAATCTGACTCCAGCTGTGTTTTTCACCCAGCTACATAACAAGAGGTTTAGGGATAGAGTGATGAATAATCCCCAGAACCTTTCATCTCCTCTAAGAATTACTCACTCATAAAAGATGTAATTATGGGGGTTATATTGAACAGGTGCATGGAATGAAGACCGAATAAAAGGTAAAGCTTGCTGGGGCACAAACCACTCCAAAAAAAAAAACCAACCACTGCAAAGGAATACTGTCTACAGAGTATGCTATTCTGGAAAAGAAAATTTTGGATTTCTCTCATTTGGGTTCTGTAACTTCTCTAACACTTGACCAAGGGGGACAGTAACCCCACACCCTCTCCAAACATCTGCATCTCGTGCCTGTAATTTTAAAAGGCATTTCACCAGCAAGTGACAATCAGAAAATAATTCTCTCTGGATTAAACAGAGACCCTCTTCTCCTTTACCTTCATTCTGTCAAGAGAAATCTCAGTTTTTCAGGAGATGAGCCTGCAGAGACCATGTGCGGCTGATATTAAATGAAGCAACTGCTCTGCTTGGCTCTGACCTGAATAGAACAGCTATAAATAACATGAAACCAAATTCCTCCTGGTAAATTGAGATATACACAAGATTCTGAAAAGTCCACACACTGCAACCTTAACCACATCCATTCATAGGTAGGTGGACAGCAAATAGAGAAAGCTGGTCCCTTCATCTCGTTCTGGTTGTCCTAGGATTAAGGAGCGGTTTCCCAGGCTTGTAGCAGCACAGAAATCCTTTCAGACAGACAGATGGGAAAAGGCGAGCCTGCAGCACAGGCCTAGGACTCCGATGCCCAGACTACAATGTCACCCACCATGCATGCAGGGGAACACGATGAAGAAGGGACACTGGCAGGAAGCCCTGAGCTGTGGAAATGCACGAGCCATGTAAATACTGTGTTGTCACCCTCCGTTTCCCAGGCTTTTGCCTAATGGGGGTGACAGAATGAGGAGATAATAGGGTTGTGACTGGGGAGCTGTGTTCAGTCCGGCCAATCTGTTATTTCATTTCTGCATTTTTGAACAAGTGCCCAGAGGCAATGGCAATGGCTGCAGTTGGCTGGAAAGTAAATTACTGAATAAATTCTACTGCCAACAAGAGGCAATGGTTGTTTTTCCTCCCCCTTTTGAGGAGCTGAGGGCACAGGGAATTTTCAAGGATTAGCGGGGACAGGAACACAGCCTGTGTGCATTATCAGTGTTACGGTGCAGCTTAAAATATTTCTTTGTAAAATTTTGTGTTAATTCTAAAAGTTTGGAACTCAAACCTGACACTCTACTTCAGGATCAGGTGTTTTTAAATTTTTTTATTTTCAGAAAATTTACATGGTGATTAAAGCATGATGCTTGAAATATTTGTTTCTGAAATATAGTCATTTAGTCCTTAGGTAGGCACTTAAATAATCCAGCAAGTAAAACAATGGGTTTTATTTCATATTGTAATATATTAATGCATAGTAAAAAATAAAATGCTTTAGCTACCCAAATGAAAAAATACATATATGTAACATTTTTGTGTGAAAGATTCTCCTAGCTTCTAGCTTGACTGGTGGGAGGGAGAAGTAAATATCAGAAAAACTTGTGAGGAATGGTGGGCTTTTGCTGCTATGACTATAATTTGGTATTCAATCAACTCTGACACTATGAATTTCACATCTAAACTCTCTTCTATGTTTTCATCCAAACACTTTAACTCCTGTCTCACCTTGTAGAATGTTAACTTAGGGATCAACAACCTGCAAGTGTGGTTTAAAGGACCTCAGGTGAGACTTGAGAGTTACAAACAGTATCACCACATTTAATGAGCCAAGGCCTGAGCACTGGTCTGACCTCTACATGCCTTCTCCTCCCAGGTGACTCTAAACTTGCCACAGGACACTAAACCTTGACCACATAAGGGTCTGCACAGCTGTGACTCGCCCCAGCAGGTGATTCTGAAGTAACTACGGGTCCAGTGTGGCTTGCTTCCAAGGATCTGAACACCAGCTGGAGCCTGCCTGGTAACATCTGCCGAGAGCGCCCTGGTCTTATCACAAGTGTTCTTAATGGTGCTTATAATAAATCAAAAGCCACAAGTCCAGGAGGATATTATCTGAAATGTCCATTTCATTGAGTTCAAATTTCAGGCCAACCTTTCTTTTTTGCTCTGCCTTAGGAAGGGAACAGAGACTTTTATTGTGTTGGGAGGGATTCAAAGAGAAGGTATTTACATTTTAAGGTAAATCAAACAAATTTCAAACAGGATGCAGGAAATCCTGTACTTTCAGTAATACCTCCATCCCAGAGGATAAACAAATGTGATTTTTAAAAAAGATGCTGATATTTTGAGTTGACTACATGCTAAATTCTGTGCTAAGTGCATTATAGTTACTCTTCCATTTTAACCTCATAACCGTGTAACACGTTTGTACAGATGAGAAAACAGAGAGATTTGGTTTAACTACCCAAGTCTACATGCTAGGAAACGGCAACACTGGGATTCAGAGTCTGACTGGCTGCTTTCAGGGCATCAACTCCTTAAGTCACTCTAATATACAGCCTCATAGTCCAAATAATTTTCTGGACCCTGTGAACAGCAGTGGTAAACCATGCTTCAGAGGAAAATAATGTTCTAAGGTAGAGCAAAATACACAAGAGGGATCCAGAATACATATGCAGTATCACCTCAGTTTCTTCAGTATCTTGTGCCATATATGTATGTGGGACCACACAGATTTTTTTTTTTTTTACATGCTACAAAACTACAGGAGATTTGCCAGACATTAGCAATAATTTTAAGATAATTTAGAACAAAACATCTCTTATTAAGAGAAACACTATTTTAAGCACTTTGGAAGCACCTATTTACAAATGATTACAAATCAGCTTGATGTGTTCCCTGAGCAGAGTATGATGATAACTACTTCTAAGAAATACTATTAGCTTAGCTTGAATAATTCATTCAATGACAAATGTTTTGAAGCATTTCTACAAACTAGGTTATATTATAAGTATTGACAAATTACAATATAAAGATGAGTTTCTGCCCTCAAGGAGCTTACCAACTACTTCAAGGTCAACTTGAAAAGTCAAGTTGAGCTTTCTTTCAATTGCATAAATTTTTGAGGTCTGTTTTTTCTATCAGTAAGTCCCAAACATCTCTAAGAATGTTATATATCTTCACGTCCCCTGGTCACCAAGAGAAGAAACCCCAGTGCCAGCCTGGGCCCATTCTTTAGCCCTCACAGTCAGCAGTCCCAGGGATATTAGTTTCTCAAAAATCCATCAACTCATCCTTTCCTTTTCATATTTGTTAGTCCAGACCTTCTCACTTTTTGCTAAGACTTCTTTTTTGCTAAGACTTTCTTTTTCCTAAATACAAATGGATTTATTGGTTTTCCTGATTATAACAGAAATATATCCTCAGATTAAAACATTTTTCAGATAATAACGATATGAGAAAAAAATAAGTTACATATCTTTCGTCACCTAGAAATAACCCAATTACTGGTCTTTTTTTCTAAGTTTGTGGTTCATTTTTCCCCTCAAAATATTGAATTCCAGTTAATGATGTCAAGCTGAGGCATCAGAGGGTTCTTTTATGCATCCCCCCCGCAAAGAAAAACCAGCAAAACGGTGGATTGATGGATAGAGAGAGGATTGGCATATGGATTGATACAGTATATATACTGCTTGTCATCATATTCATGACATTTTTGCTGATTCTGATGAAACCGACAATAGAAACAAATGCATTGAAAAACAGTTATGTCACACAAGAATTCTGGATTAAAAAACTATACATTACTACATTATGTGACAAATTTTACAAAACTGATTTTTTTTTCCCCAAATGGTGGTGATACTAGTTTCTTCAAGAAAGAAGGCTGGGATGCAGGCTAGGGAAACTAATATACAGTTGAGCTGAGAAGATGAGCGCCTAAACTGTTGACAAAAGGCACTTCAGGGTAAAATTTTCAAGTGTAAAAAAGCAATTTAGGAGGGAATGGACTCCTTAGAAGAATAACACTGCTGAAAGCTGAGACTCAGACTGAAGGAACCACGAGACTGATCCTACTCCTCACTGGTCTGCACAGAGCTTAAAGGCAAGAGCCCTCCTGATTCAAGTTAAAGGCCAAAATGGCAGTTTCAATCACAAATAGCTCCTTTGGTTGTCATGCCCTAAAAATAAAATTGTATGTGGAAGTTAACTGATCCTTAGCTACAGCCAACAGGCTTATTATTTGCATGAATGGGAACTGACTTGGTTCTAAAATTTCTGTTTTGCCAGGCAAAATTTTTTATCCACAAGCCATCATTCAATTTGATCATGCAAATAAAAATGGCTGTGAGGTCCAGATCCTGGGAGAAATTCAGGGTTGGAATGTCAATGATAATGACAATCATTATGTTCCGAAAGCCCAACAATGTAAGTAAGTTCCCTGGGAAGACACAGAAAGTAAGATGAGGCCACTGGCCTAAAGAAGTTTCTGCAATCTTAAATTTGTACAACAGTCTCCTTCCCTACATTGTTGCATGGACTAAAAACAGAATAGGCAATATTGTTCATTCTAGTTTAATTCCATCAATAAAAGACTTTCTGAATGCCTACTATGTGCCAGCCACTCTTCAGGATGTTAGAGTTCCAGCAATAAACAAAGCAGCTAAAATTCCTGCCATTATATATCTCAGATTCCAGGGGAGGAAAAAGAAAATAAAAGTAAGTGAAACATAAATACTGGATAGCAATAAAGTTATGGAGGAAAATAAACCAGGGAAGGGGAGTAGAAAGTTGGGGAAGGAAGGAGTTGCATTTTAAAAGAGGAGGTCACAGTCAGTCTCACTGAGATGACATTTGAGTTAAAAACCTGAAGGAGGAGATGGGAAAGTCTAAAAGAAGAATGTTCCAAGAGATGGGACAACCAATGCAAAGGTCCTGAGGGGGAGTGTGCCTATTCTACTCAAGAAACAGCAAGGAAGTAGAGAGAAATGAGCAAAAAGCAGCGTAGTAAGCGACAGGGTCTTGAGGACCCTGGGAAAACTTGCCTCTAGTTGCCACAACTAGGATATTCCTCGCCTCTGCACTCAAATTTTCCCTGCTCCATTCACCTGGGTCTGTAATTTCTAAAGTGGAAGTACGAGAAGGTCTTATTTTTGCATACCTCCTGACTCCACTGAAAGTAAGCTTCTGGAGAACAGAGACTTAGACATCCCACAGATGGTCAGGGGACACACACTGAACAAAAGGATAAAATCGACAACCAAATAAAGATTCCAATCTAACTCCTAAACTGACGCTCATAAGGAACAAGAAAATACTTAGGCTTAGTCACCTCTGTAGCCTTTACTAAGGAGCACCTTACAAGGATTTGGGAAAGAGGAGAAGGGGGTAAAAAAAAATCAAAGAGGTGGAAGGTGAAATGGGAAAGTTCTAAACACCTCCAGAATCCCTAATCTGCTCTTCTCTCAATTTCGTTATAGCTCCCTGTCTTTTCTGCTCCAAATTTCCACAAGTACCAAGAAACGCTGAATATTCTCCAACCTTGACTATACAGAATGTGAGCACCCAGAAGGCAAATTCTTCTGTGTCTTCACATTGTGAATGACAGCCAAAATGTTGTAGGTACTTAACACATACACACATAATAAATAAAACTATATGAACACAGTTTGCTCAGGCAATGTAGTAAATGTTCTATGGCAATGATATGAAAAGTGAGGCTGTTAAGTAGAACTGATTTCAAAGGTTATTGAATTTTTTGTAGGATATAAAAATAAGGTCTGAGATCTGAAACCAGGGATGGGGTATCTTGTAATGCCTGCTACTGTTACTTTCAGCCATCAACTCTAGGGAAAGAGAGGAAAAAACTCAATTAGACAAAGATGATTTACCACTGCCAATGTTTTTACACAAGCCAGATGAAGTTGTAAATGAGGGTGTGGTGCAGATAATTAGAGCTATCCAAATACTGGAAAATTTACAGTGCAAGTCATCAATTTTAGAGCTTTCTCTTCTAAATGGTAAAGGCAAATGCCTTCACTCTTATTTTTCTGTGCAGGCAGATTTCTTGCATTTATTTACTGAGATATAATGCACCTTGTTTGAGACTGTGAAAAATAAAAGATGGCCTTTAGGAGGTTAAAACAAGCCATATGCATAGACTACAGGCAGAGACTGAAATAATACCTAAATATATGCCAAGCCAGGTACCTGGCAACCATTAAAAAAGCATCAGTTAAATCTCAAGAAATAACAAAAGCATCCCCAAATAACTATGACTTAGGAACTAGCCACTTGACTGTAGAACAGTCTTGGAAACAATGGTTTTCAAATCTGAGTAGAGTCTTGAAGAAAAAAAAGATGATGTATTAAGTGGAAAAAAAGGAGATACAAAATTTTGGTAAGTATGTGACAAGTATGTAAAAACATACTTGTGAAAAGATAAAAGTTACACCAGGGTTAGGGGAGCCTTTTTCAGTAGGAGGAAGTCTTTCCCTGTTTTTGTAATTGGGTTACATTTCTTTATAAATTTGATTGGAAAATTGGAGGAAGTCACTTAAATAGAGTTTTAAAGAAAACATTACATTTTGCTTCTCAGAGACCAGCAGGCTGTTGGGTGAGGCTGGGGCCAGACCTGGGGAGGAATATGGTTGGGGGTTGAGGCCAGAGAGCCTAAGGTCTTGAATACTTTGCTGTGGAGTTTGAAAATCATCCCATGGACAAAAGGAAGGCACTGCAGTCTCTGAGGAGAAATCGCCTAATCCAAGCTGAGCTTTCAAGAGCTGGTTTTTGTGGCTGGAAAGACTTAGTACCTAGTTCAGAGGTCATGTTAACACGTGGACAGGAGGAGCGAGCAGGAATGGGGGCCTAGAAGGAGGAACAACCAGACTTACCAGATTCCTGGGGAAAAACCATCACTTAGTAGATCTAATCAAATGGCCTTAGTATCGTCTGGCCACCAGTCCCTCCAGAAGCTGCTTAGGAAGGTGTCAGGAATAGTCTATGTGGACACTACCTAATATGCCTAACTGCAAAGAGAACACATGACGACAATGGCACCAGTGAACTTCTGAGACTGGGGGCAAAATAATACAGAAATGCAAGGTTTTTCACCTTGTAGAAAACCCACCAACTTAGGAAATGAGTTAGAGGAGAAACAGAAGGAGTCTTAAAGTGAGATGCGTACCATGAATATTTAAGAACGCAAACACATTCTGGTCCAGCGTATTTCGTTTCACTGCTCCTCAAGATGCATCCCAGTGGTGTATTTTTCTTTATCTTCCCACTGGGTTCTTTTGGACTGGCCTTCCCCACGCTCTCTGTCTGCACATAAACCACAACACTGCTACGTCTTATGATAAGGCAGCTAGTCCTGAAGACTTGATTCCTCAAGTATAGCACTCTATTTCCACAGTCTCGGAACTTTTCATTGAGCACTCCATCAGTAGAACACAATCTAAGCACATAGGATTCTGAGTACATCCTTAGTATATGTGCATATTTATACAGAAATCAGATAATGATTACTCTCCAGCTCATATATTAAGCACTAGTCAATTTGTTTCACTTTTGAAAAATTAACAATAAATAAATATAACTTTTGATATTCAAAGGAATGCCATTTTTCTTCAGACCACTGCGGTAGCCACATTGACCCAAAAGGTAAAGGAATGGAGGGCTCTATGGAAAGGACCTAGCAGACTGGACCCCAGGCCTTTGTCACGTGGGAAGAAAGGGGCCCTCTTCCAAGCATGCATCCAAGTTCACTGTGGGCAGGCGCTGGAAAACAGAGTGCAGGAGCTTTTTGTTGTTGCTGCAAATTTTCCAGCTCAGACACATCTCAATAGGATAAAGGTCTCAAACTGCTTTATTTCTCTATTCATTTCCATATTTCCTCCATTCAAGTCAGCCTCATCCATGAGAAAGTTTTCCATCAACCTGTTACTTGATGGATTTAGCAACCACTGATGATGACTGCTTTGCTCTACTGTCTCATCAGGACTTTTATAATGCTCATTTTCTAATTCATTCCTTTTGCATTTATTAGTTGTGATTTCTCCAAGATTAATGACTTTCTCTCATCAACTGTTTGATTATTTTCAAATACAATTTGTGCTAGAAAGGCATGATCAAAGCTGAATTCTTTCACTTTATTTTTTACAGTAATGAGGTGGTATCCTAGCAATCTGCAAAGGTGACCTACTACACTTTGTGGAGTCTTCTTGGTTGGTATATCATTCCGGAATCTAGAATCTTTAGGTACTCCCCTCTTTTTGTATACTAAAGATCTTGGTTCCTACAACATACCTATAACAGTTTCAAGTAACAATATAAATATTTCCCACTACAACTGTATAGTCAAAAGATGGTCTTTTAAAGCCACTTAAGTAATAATCTTCTCCATATGAGAGGTTAACATCAACCTCATGCGTATAGCTAGGTTTGTCTCTGTTTTCAATTCTTAGTGAATGCTTTTCTTTTTTACTTGAATTTTTACTGTGGTAAAAAACAAGTAACACTAAATTCACCATCTTAACCTTTTTTAAGTGTTCAGTAGTGTTAAGTATATTCACACTGGTATGCAAGAGATCTTCAGAACTTTTTCATCTTGAAATACTGAAACCCCATAGCCATTAAACACTAATTCCTCCTCCCAACTTGGTAACCACCTTTCCATTTTCTGTTTCTATGATTTTGACTACCTTAGATACTTTATGAGTGGAATCATATGGTATTCACCCTCTTGTGACTAGCTTATTTCCCTTAGCATAATATCCTTGACGTTCATCCATGTTGTAGCATATGAAGGATTTCTTTCCTTTTTAAGGCTAAATAATATTCCATATATATGTATACTACGTTTTTCTTTATCCACTTGTGTGGATGAACATTTGGGTTGCTTCTACCTCATGGCTATTAGGAATACTACTGCAGTGAACATGAATGTGCAAATACTTCTTCGAGATCCTACTTTGAATTCTTTGGAATATTTCTCTTTTAAAATCAGGTAAAACATTTACATGGTCCTAAAGTCAAAATAAGGAATATTAAGAGACATTACCCTTCTAGCCCCATCCCTGGATACCTTTTTATCCAGTGAGAATCACTTTATCCAATGGTAATCACTTTTATTAGTTTATTTATCCTTTCATTGTTTCTTTTGGAAATATAAGTTCATTCATATATACTAACATGACCACACACACTCTTCCTCTATATCTGACATATATAAAAGGGAGTAACTCTACATTGTCCTGCACGTTGATTCTTATCACTTAAAATATCCTAGACATGCCCCTCCTGGAATGAAAGCCTTCCTCATTTCTTTTTATAGCTACGTAGTACTTCACTCTATTAATGGATCATATTATTCACTCAGTCCCCTATGATGATTACTTGGGTTGTTTCTTGTTGCTTCCTATCACAAACAGTGCTGCACTAAATGCCCTTGAGCACATGCCACATCTTGATTTTGCTCATTACCTTTGGAATAGATTCCTATATACGAGGTGCTTAGTTGAAGAAAGAAAATGCAGAGGAGGTTTTACTAGATCCTGACAAACACATCCCTATTGGGGTAGTACCACGCTGCATTCTAACCACTGGGGTTGAAGAAGGCTGGTTTTGCTCACCGCATCATCAGAATAGCCATGCTGTTCAACTTTTGCATTTCTGCCAGTCTGTACATGGGACATGGTATCTTGGTGGAGTTTAAAAATGCATTTCTCTTACCGTGAGTGAAGTTAACATCTTTCCACATGTTCAGAGCAGTAAATTTCTCTTTCCTCTAAACTTAATAGCCTTTTCCCATTTTTCTGTTGGAACATGGAACTTTTTCTTAATTTTTATATATATATATGTATGTGTACCTGTAAGGGTCTATATTAGTAATTTAGCCCTCTGTGGTATCATTTGCTTATGACGTTATTGGTTGTTGTTTTGCCATACAGGTTCTTCTTTTTTTAAAAATATAGTCAAGCATATCAATTTTCCCTCATTTCTGCTGAATTCTGAGTCATGGTTAGGGAACTTATTCCCTTCCCAGGTTAACAGAAATTAATCCATGTTTTTATCTTCAATTACATTTTAAGCAGTGAATTTCCTTCAATTTAATCAACCAATACTGCTGAAATTCTCCATCCATGGAGAACAAAATAGGTTTGCAGGACTGTAAATTCCAACATTCTAAAATAGAACTTTGTTTTCTAGGAAAAAAAAAAACCTCTCTTCTCTACACCCTGGAAATTCCATCTCTTGTACAGCACACACCTGCCATATCACCCAGCGGTTTTAGTCACTTTGAACACAGTTAATGTTTTATTTCACTTGATTTAACACACAGGTCACTTCTTAGGCTATTCTGTGCCACCTTATCCCATCCCTCAAAGTTACACAGCAAAGTCAAATCACAGGCAAACTGAGCATCCTCACCACATTAGGTAAAGCCATCTGTTACCTAATGTGCCAAAAATCAATTTGCCCCATGAACTGTGCCCCAGGGATGGTATGTAATAGCAGGATGATACAGCTCCATGAACAATAATGTTTATGAAGCATACAACACACTCTCACAAATCTGAGCTTAATAGAACACTTAAGGATGAGTTGATTTTTAAAATTACTCTCCATTCTTAATTCTCCCTTCTCATGCCTAACACCCAAAGATTAGTCCAATGCATGTGCTGTTACATTTAGTGAGTGTGAGACAGGGGTTACCTTCAGGTAGCTGCATACAATGGGAAGGGACAACCACATGGGAAGAAGATTAGGAAGGGGTCTTTTGGGTCTTGGTTCTACAAAGCAAACAGATTCATCTCAGAAGTTACAAAGTGGAAACCTCTGGATCAAGCTTATCCTGATAATTTTAGAAAACAGGAATTCTCTCATCATCCAAATTATCTCATGTGGCCTTTCACTTCTGGAATAGGGCTTCATCTCATTACTCAAGACTATTGACTTACAAAATAAATTCACTGTTGGCATAAACACTATCAAATGTGGTTTTTGAGTTCACAGTCCTCAGTTAATTAGAAATGAGGCTAGTGCCAGGTAAACAGAAAGCAGCAGGAAGAAATGGTAAAAGTGGGAAAATAACCCTATAGAAACAGAAAATGTCTAAGAGCCTTAGCATCTGTGGCCAGTTAATTCATCATCATTTGGTGTGCTGTTCTTACTATATTGGCTCATGAAATAAGCACTGCTGCTGAAAACAATGACACCAAGTCAGCAAGAGAAGGTAAAATTTCATTCTGGGCCTAGGATTGAAGAAGTCAGTAAAATACAAAACGGAGTTTAAAACAGTTCAATTTTTTAAAAGCTGTTTTTTTCTTTAAAAAGTTTGATGCTTAAATAATTAAGGTTTAATTATGTGGAAAATAGATCTGCATGAAAGACTTCACCCCTCATTAATGACAAAGTGTACCCTAAATAGCATCTATGTGGCATAAAATGTGTTTAGTGCCTGCCAATCTAAAGTCACTGCAAAGTCCTTTCCCAAGTAGTTTCTAATGATACTTTGTACTGAACATTTTTTCTCCAGAATATTTCCAAGGCTTTTCAAAAAATGTTAATGTGGCCTTTTGATTTCAACTAAAAAACAAAACAAAAAAATTCAGTAATTCCCAAGGAAAAGGTTCAACAGCACAGACTTCTACAGCTAATGGTCCTGAGAATCATAACCCAAAATATATGGTGGCTAATTTTCTCATCTATCCTTGGTGGCATTCTGGAAAGCATACATGAAACAGGAATACTCACGGAACATGGTATAAAACTGCTGAGGGTTCAGATTCCATTTTCCCCAGGGGGTCTTGTGGCCTTTCGATTGGGCATAATTTGCATGATTAAATTCGGGTTCAGTACCAAATGAATCGAGGACTCGGAGCATGCACCTGAAAGAAAACAGCAATGTGTTTAACACTACATACTTGCCCCCAAAGTTGAAAAGGTAAAAGCTCTAACCCTTCCTTCAGGACTACTAAAAATAGGTAAATCCTTTTAGACAGACGCAGGTCCAGACAAAAACGGAGATGTTTTAGAATAGCTTGTGTACCAAACATCTACTTGTGTCAGTTTAGCGCCTGAGACATCACATAGCAGACACGATTTGCTTCAGATCGGGTAACTAATTACAGAGGATCAATCAACTACCAGCAAAATAAAAAGTTCTATGAAAGCTTGAACTGCGGACTGCCATGTTCAATGCTGTACCCCCAGCACCTAGCCAGAGCTGAGCACACAGTAGGTGTCTAATCAACTGATGCCAAAGAAACAGAGCTACCATCTACAGAGGTCTTATTCTGCTTAAATCATATGACATGTGTTATCTCTAGGAGAAATCACTCAACGTTTTCATCAATTGGAGTATTCGACTTTATATTAAGCTTAGAATCTTTCAGTAGGCAATGGTATTTTTTATATATCTGATAGCAATAGAACTTTATTTGCTTTCTCCTAGAACTTGAAGAAATGTAAGTGAAGACGTTTTGTTTACTATCCCACCAAAGCCATAAACAGGGCCAAATCTGGTCTACCGTCTATCTTTGTACCGTCTGTGAGCTTAGAATAATCTTTACGTTCTTAAATGGTTTTTAAAAAATATTTTGTGACATGTACAAATTATATAAAATTCCAATTTCCATGTTCAAAAATAAAAATTGCATTTGAATGTGGCCACACCCTGTTGTTGATCTATTGTCTATGGCTGCTTTCATCCTGTAACAGCACAGCTGAATAGCTGCAGTGACGCATATATGGCCCAAAAAGCTCACAATGTTTACTAGCTGGCTCTTTTCAGAAAGTTTCCTGACCACTGCTCGAGAGTGCACGAAGAACAACCAATTGGAAGAAAGGAATCAATCCCCAAACAAAATTTATTGATTTTGGTAACATTTCATCACTGACTTTCAAAGTATTTGATGTAAATGAAACTTGAGGATGGCCAATAAAAGCAGTTCTATTTTCTAGTATGTATCAATAATACTTCTGAATAACTTTTAGAAGACTAAGAAGCATAAAAGTAAAGATTGAAACCCATATTTTAGAATCAGATGATGGTAACGACTTTTAAAATCTGGCTCAGTTTTAAAATCCAAACATGAGATTGGACTTTCTAGGAAATGTACTCATAAATTTTCTTTTCTGTGTGCTAGTTTTCTCGTTAGAGATCACTACAATTTGTTAAGGCCAGGAAGTGAAGAAAAGAAAGGCAGGAAGGCCACAACCACACGTCAAATACAAGCTGACCACAGGAGGAATTTCCCTGTCTGAGATTCTTGTGTGGCTCTCACGGAATATGCTCTCATCATAGCGACAGTTTTCACAGTATCATCGAAGATATGTCATTGGCCTGGTGGCCAATAGGTGGGCAGAAATAAAGCCCACAGTCCTGAAAAAAGAAAGCTAGGGACCCAAGGAACAGATCAGTGTTTGTTTTCTTTGCTCTTTGAATAGCTCAGACCATCCCTTTCCACTTAATAAAACATACGCATTTCTTACATTTTTCCATTAAAAAAAAAGGTATACAAGGAACTGGTTTGAGCCAGTATATATTCTTCTGCAAAAGCTGGCAGTGTTAATGGTGGCAGCTCTGCAGGTCAATGCAAAAAGCAGGAGGAGAGGACAGGACCCACGCTGATTTGTGGGGCTGGGGAATGCTCCACTCCTTCCAGAGAACCAGACCCGGGATTCGCCAGCACTACTTTGTGAGTCAAAGATTACAGCACTCTGTGCAGGCAGAGCAGGGAGAAACGGGTCACTCTCATCATAAGGAGCCTTGGCTTGAAGGCTCAGCTTCTTCCACTTATTGGCAATTGACTCCAACAGTCTACAGCTGTCCTTGGTATCTGTTGGATTGGTTCCAGGACCCCTGTGGATACCAAACTCCAAGGATACTCAAGTCCCTTACATAAACTGGTATAGTACTTTCATATAACCTATGCACATCCTCTCATATTTAAATCTCTAGATTACTTATAATGCCTAGTATCATATTTGTATTTTTATTATTGTATTATTATCTTTTTCCTTCAGATTTTTGGTCTGTGGTTGAATCTGTGGATGTGGAACTCATGGCTATAAAATGCTAACGATATACTCTTCTCTAGCTTTGGCTGGTGACCATATTTTTAACTCGAAGTTTTATTATTGTTATTTTTGATTTGGGCAACTAAAACAAATCCTGATGAGTAAAGCTGTCTGCTAAGGGCCTAACGCCTAAAAGCCCGGACTTTGCACAGTGCCTAGATGTAAGCTATGTGGCACTGGGCTCTTCCTGAAATAGGAATGGAATGATCAGATGTCTCTCAGAATTTGACATCCTTTTACTTGAGACTTTTGCTTGGGAATTGCTTTTCTAGCTTATCTAGGTTTAATTTATAAAGCACAGACAGGACACTGGACTTGGTCTATGACATGGAAGGTTTGACATTACAGTTTTCCTTCTTCAATCACATCCTGCATCTGTGTGTTTTGCAACTATTTTTATAATGTGTTGCTAATATTTAGGCCTTTCCTCTAATGTCTCTGTGTCTGGAACATCATAAGCAGACCAATGACTTAAAAAGATATTTGTTTTGATGCCCAAGGCAGCTCGCCTTCTTTTAACAGGGATCACAGCAGTCATGCCAAGTAACTCCTGGAACCTTCTCTTTGCTGTCAGCCACACTACTATGAAATGGATGTTCAGGAGCTCCTTGCCATGCCCTAATTTCTTTTTTTTTTTTTTTTTTTTTTTTTTTGAGACGGAGTCTCGCTCTGTCACCCAGGCTGGAGTGCAGTGGCTGGATCTCAGCTCACTGCAAGCTCCGCCTCCCGGGTTCACGCCATTCTCCTGCCTCAGCCTCCCACGTAGCTGGGACTACAGGTGCCCGCCACCTTGCCCGGCTAGTTTTTTGTATTTTTTAGTAGAGATGGGGTTTCACCGTGTTAGCCAGGATGGACTCGATCTCCTGACCTCGTGATCCGCCCGTCTCGGCCTCCCAAAGTGCTGGGATTACAGGCTTGAGCCACCGCGCCCGGCCGCCATGCCCTAATTTCTAATCTGGTGTTTGACATAAAACATGGCATATCTTGGACTACTTGCAGTTTACTTTCTTGTATGTCCTTCGACAAAGGCCTTGTAGGAAGTAAAATGGGTATGAGTTTTGCAGTACCTAGCAGAATACTAGTTGCGTGTAGGCATGTAACATATGTTTAACTGAATTTCCTAGGTCCCTACGTAAATTGGACAAAATTTACAATTAATTTTCCAAGGGTTTGCTCCTAATTGAAAGATCAGATAACAACAATACATTTAATGGAATACATACCAACAACCAAGATGAATACTGACAATTCACCTTGGTTGTTGGTATGTATTCCATTAAATTTCTGATTTTTAAAAGGGAAAATTTTAAATCTTCCCTGACAATTTCTAATTTTAAAAGGGAAAGAAATCGGCAAGAAACTACCAAGGGGACCTGAGTAGGCTTTTAATGGAATCTTCGCTTCATCACACCACAAAGACTGCAGACCTAAAGCACTAACAGACCTCCTGCCAGGTAATATCACTAACATAGCTGATTTATCAAAGAAAGGCAGATAAACATTACATTCATCCATAAAACCCCCTCTGAGATGGTGCCTTTTCATCCAACAAGAATGAAATGCCAACAATGGTGACCATTTTAATAATAAAATTGTCCTTTTTTAATTCACCTAAACACTACCACTGAGAATATTTTTCCATCCAAAGAACTCTTCTTAATAGCGAGGATATGTGAGTCAAGGGAAGCTTGTACTGCATAGATTCCTTTGCACATTTATCAGATGTCTGCCATTTACAAAACGGTAGAAAACAACAACTCTACTTTCGTCAAGATTTCAAGAAACAAGCCAAAAACCAGGAAAAAACCTAACGCAAAAGGTAGAGCACTATCTTGGCCTGCAGCAAGTTTTTAGTTTTGCTTTTTTTATATTTATGTGCCATTTACATTGTTAAATATATTTAAGTTTATTCACCTTTTAAAATTTATCTTTTAAAGGAAACTTTTAAAGACCATAAATAAAATCCAGTATTATGCAGCCATAAAAAAGGATGAGTTCATGTCCTTTGTAGCAACATGGATGAAGCTAGAAACCATTATTCTGAGCAAACTGTCACAAGGACAGAAAACCAAACACCGCATGTTCTCACTCATAGGTGGGAATTGAGCAATGAGACCACTTGGACACAGGGTGGGGAACATCACACACCGGGGCCTGTCGTGGGAGGGATAGCATTAGGAGATATACCTAACGTAAATGACAAGTTAACGGGTGCAGCACACCAACATGGCACATGTATACATATGTAACAAACCTGCATGTTGTACACATGTACCCTAGAACTTAAAGTATAATTAAAAAAAATTCATTCTAAAATTGGCAAAATAACTCAGTTTCTCTGTCCATAAAGTTATTAGCCTTGATGAAACTGACATGAGTAGTCAGTGTTATCTAGTATTGTTGTTTACTACTCTCTCATGACTAAAGACCTCCAAATCATTTGATACTCCTGGCAAGGACCAAATTTGGTGATTTGGTGGACCTTTGTAATGAGAGGAATTTTTAAATGTGATAAAGGACAAAAGCAATAAAAGACAAAACAAAAAATAAAAATGAGAAATAAAAAAAACCCCCAAAAATTAGAAAGAAAAAACCCAGTATTGACCGCCATACATGCAAGATAACAACAACAAAAAAGCGTATAACCTTTAGGAAGTATTTTACAATTCGGAATAGATACTTTTGCCTGCTGAATGCTGAGATTCACAGCTATTCTCACATTGTTAAGAATGCATGTGTTAAAAGTAGTGACAGAGATATAGTAGCATCAAACTACACCTTTCCTCAAAAAGACTGAAAGAAAATTGAAAAATTAATACATTTCTTTATATAATTCATTGTGATTTAGGGCCATGTTTGTATACCACGTAAAAGTGTTTCAAATACTAAATCGTGGTCCCAAACCCACACTCAGGGGAACACTGAGCTACTCTACTAAATAATAAAGACTGCACAGAGTACACATGCACCACAGTAATACTAATCATGGGCTTATCTTAAAAAGTGCAAGATCCCAGCATTCAGATAACGTATTCCCAGATTTCCCTTCCATGAATGACAAGAATACTGATGAGGTAAAGGGTAAGAAAAGTCAATCATGATCTAAAACCCAAGGAACACAAGAAATGACACTGTATGTATCTTATCAAAATGGTTATTTGATTAAATAGACAACACTGGCATACGTATACTGAGAGGAAGGCTAAGTATTAATACTAGTCAAGGTAGAAAGGAGCTTAACACTTGTTTTCTATTTTTAAGAAACCAATGAAAATAATGAATAGCCAAAGAAAGTACAAAGTCACTGAGAATCTGAATTTCAATTATGAATGAGCAATACATTCCATACAGCTGAAAAGATACTATTTGATAAGCTTTTTCTACCCACAACCATGCAACCTTTGTTAAGGAGGGGGAAAAAACCCCTTAAGTCAGAAAACCATGCAGCACTTACTGGTAATGAACCCAGGATGGTCCAAGAGTTTTCTTGAATTGAGCAAGTCCTACAATATCAATATAAATGAGCTCAACAATCCTGTCTCCTACAGTTGGGCAGCCAGATCGGTTTCCTACAACCTTCTTCATGATTCTAGAGAAACGGCAAAAGACAGGGGAGAAAAAAGAGAAAAATCATTTACTTAAAAGGTAATAAACTTGGCAACTTTAATGGTCAAATGCCACCACAACAATCCTTATTAGAGATGACAGCATGGCCCTTTCAAATCTGCTACTTATATAAATTATTTCCATCCATTAAGGCCAACCCAGTACCCTGATTCTGACTCTTGCAAAATGGTGCAAATGGTGGCATATAAACACAGTCTTTGAAATCAAGGAAGACATGAGTCTGACTCCATCACCACTATGTAGCAGCCGTGAGACCTTAAACAAGTTACTTAACCTCTCTCAAACTCTTTGCTCATCTTCCAGAAAACAAGGACTGGATACAAAGAGCATTGGACACCAGTCTCTCAAAGGTTCTTCACAATGAGATACTGAAAAGAAAGTGCCTAATGAATACCAGATACTCAACAACTTAGTTTTCTCCCCCAGAGCCTGTTCTTACGGCTCAGCACCCTTATTAACCTACCCCCTCCCCTTTTTCTAAATGTCTTCAATTTCTAGCCTCTATAGTATTAACTTCTTTCTACCTGTCTCATACTATTCCTTAACTTTTTCTCCTATGTCAAATTTTTCCTCCTAGCTTGACCGTATTACAGAACTGGCACTATGGTTTATAGTTTTATTTTTTATCACCCTTTCCCCCACCCATGCATCCATCCACACAAAACCACACTTGTGCTCAGAGTGTGATGATGTACTTGATTGGTAGGCCAACTTCATGTGTAGGAACAAGTAACTGCTAACCCTACTGCCACCCACTTACTAATCAATCACCACTGTTGCTTATCCCGCCTCACACCCCACAATAATTCTTCACCAAATAATGAACATCTTGCTTCAAAGGACAAGAGTCACAAACAGGACTCTGCTCGACAGCTCCGTATTACCACCACATCAGCCACCCTCCTTCCTTCTCCCCTGTTTATGAAAGAACTAGGTTCTGCAGAACCAGTTTCTTACCAAGAGTCAGAAAACCCTTTCTGTTAAGGGCCAGACAGTGAATATCTCCATCTTTGCAGGCCATACATTCTCAGTCACAACTGGCCCATTCTCCCATTGTGGAATGAAGACAGCTATATATGATATGTAAACAATAGGCATGGCTGTGTTCCCATGAAACTTTATTTATTATTTGTTTTCAGATGGAGTTTTGCTCTTGTTGCCCAGGCTGGAGTGCAATGGCACGATCTTGGCTCACTGCAACCTCCACCTTCCGGGATCAAGAGATTCTCCTGCCTCCGCCTCCTGAGTAGCTGGGATTATAGGTGCCTGTCCCCATACCTGGCTAATTTTTATATTTTTACAAAAGAGAGACAGGGTTTCACCACGTTGGTCAGGCTGGTCTCGAACTCCTGACCTCAGGTGATCCACCCGCCTCGGCCTCCCAAAGTGCTGGGATTATAGGCGTGAGCCACCATGCCTGGCCCCATGGAACTTTATTTACAAAAAAAGACAGAGGGCTGATTTGGCCTGCTGAGCCATAGTTTGCTTATCTCTGGTCCACCCCATGCTCAGTGTTTCCCAAACTCCCCTGTATAATGAAATTACTTGGAGGCATCACAAAATACTTACGGCTCTGCCCTACCCCCAAGGGTTGGGGTTGTGATTTAATTAGCCTGTGGCATGGTCTGTGGGAGTTTTAAAAGATACCCCAAAGTTAAAAGATAAATACAAAGATCTCCAGGTGGTTCTAAAGTACAGATATATTTAAAGACCACTGCTCTATGTTGCTTCCACAATTATCTTCTTAAATAAAACACAGCTAGCCCTGACCCCAGTGTGCATAAAGACTACTAGAGTTAAGTCCTCACTTAACATCATCAATAGGTTCCTGAAAACCGGGACTTTAAACAAAACAACAGATAGCAGGCCCACCAATAAAGTCATTTCCTTCAAATCAGTGGTTATAATGTTAATGAAAAAAATTGGCTTGATTTTACATAATTTCAGTTATAGTCCTAGTTTCCAAGAACCTATCAACAATGTTAAGTGACAACATACTGAACAAATTTTCCCTCGACCATCAAATTCAGTCTCTGACTGATAAATCCCTAACATGCCTTTCCTGACCTCCCCAGGCAGTACTTGTCCCTGGTACTACCACAGCACTCCATTTATTTACCTACCCACTCATTCATTCACCTATTTATTCCTTCACTCATTCACTCTGTAGTTATGTGAGTACTCATTAATTGCTAGGCACTATCTAGATGCTCACTACACAGTGACAAACAATACTCAGTTTTCTGCAATCCCAGTGCTTACATTCTAGCATCCACATACACCTCACTTAGCACCAATAGAACTGGAATTAGTGTAGTTATTATGTAATATATTAATTGTAATTATCAAATGATTGGCAGCTCCTTGACCATGCATTGGTCATCTCTGTATGTCCCACATCAAAACTAGCCTAGAGAAGGCACCAGATGAGTGACCGCTAACTGTATAAATGCAGCCACTTTGTAGGTTGTGTATCCAATTTTTTTTTGTTTGCTTTTGTTTTTTTTTTTTTTGAGACAGAGTCTTGCTGTGTCACCCAGGCTGGAGTGCAATGGCATGATCTCAGCTCACTGTAGCCTCTGCCTCTTGAGTAGATGGGACTACAGGCATGAGCCACTGCACCTGGTTAATTCTTGTATTTTTAGTAGAGACAGGGTTTCGCCATGTTGGCCAGGTTGGTCCTGAATTCCTGGTCTCAAGTGATCTACCTACTTTGGCCTCCCAAAGTGCTGGGAGCCACCATATATTGTTTTAACATGTCTCTCATCTCAATGAGCTCTAGAATGTTCATTCAAGGTATTTTTTCTGGAAATATATGACATATAGCAACATGGCAACTTGACTGTTGGGTGGGAAGTCTCCATGGGCAGTTATCCTAAGCAACTGCAGGGGATGGAAGCGTCCCTGCTCAGCCATCTATGCCAATATAGAAGGGATTATAGGAGGGCTGGAGCTAGAAGCAAATTTCAGTGAAATGAAACACCCAAGTAGAGTTAACAGACTCAGGTGAAAGTTGGCTAATTGAAAAAGGACTGGCTCAGGGCTTTCAGGAAATTTATTCTATCCAAATTAAATTACAAACAGGAACCTGCCCTGTTTTAAGACTTAGAAAGATTGATGTTGAGTAGGCAGTGGTATGAATTTCAGCAAGAGACAGGGAATTAGGAAAGTCAATAATGTTTTGTGCTACAGATGTTGGAGCACATCTGTAATAGCAAAGAATAAGCTCCTTAGTTTGAATTTTCTGGCATTCATTTATGAAGCCTCTGGAGCCTTCAGCTACAATGAAAACGTATTATCCTTTTCACAGTGAATGTATTTAGCTCCTGAAAATAATCTTCTTATCTCCTGTTTAGTGAATTATCACTTTCATTTTCCTCGACAAAAAATTACACACTACTAGAGGTAACACTTTAAGAGTTTACAATTTCTTTTTTGTATTCTGATTTTAAAATTGAAAAGTAATCTCCTTACTCTTTGAGCTCAGCCAGTGAAGCTGAAATCCTAATGTCATGGCCCAGTAAGTACAGAGATGTAATTAAATCACTCCACTGAACTAATTCACCAAGAGGGCCACCACTGAAAGCTGTCTCTGCAATCTTAAATCCAGATTCCTTGGTCAGGAGTCCCAGGTGAACGAGGACCTGGAAAACAGAGAGGCATATACAGATTCACACTGAACCACATACAAAATGCACAGTATTGCGCCAAGAAGTGATCAACAAATTCCAAAGTCATGTTTACATCCTAACAAAATCTCAGTGTGGGGAATGCTGTTTTTCTAGAAGGTACAAAGGAAGGAAATCATTTTTCATTGTGGTTTTAGAGAAATAAAATCACTGCAGCCATTGGTATGGCTATGAGTACAAGGTTATGGACAGATAATCCCACCTTTTGAAAGCACAGTGTATTTGTAAAATCGGGATTAAAGGAAGGTAAGACAGGACAACATTTTCTAATACTCTTGGTCTTTTATCTACAGCTAAAATACTTCTAACCTCTTACCATGGAAAATTTCAAATACATAGAAAGGCAAACATGACAATGTAGTCAATACCCAAGTAATTACTGTGTAGCTTCAACAATTATTAATGCGTGACAAATCTTAATCTATACCCCCATTTTCTCCCAACCCCTCTAGATTATCTCAAAGCAAATTGTAGACATATCCTTTCATCTGTAAATATTTTGGTATGTATCTCTGAAAGGAACAAACCTTCACTTGAAAAATATAACTTGAACATCACTACTATCCCTAAAAAACCTAGTAATTCCTTAACATCATCTGATATCCAGTTAATATTCATACTTCTTCAACTGCCCTTTATTTTTTCTAAGTGCACTTGTGCGATTCAAGAGTCAGAGAGCATACATAATAACTGCCTCATATGTCTCTTAGCCTCATAGGAAACAATGTACAGGTGTGTCTGTCTTGGGATGTTAGCAGTCTTTGATGGTCACTAGCTAGATCCATTAATCCATTGGGGACTGCAAAATGATATTTTACCATTCTTTGTTTATTAGCTGGAATACCTCTCTATGAAGAGAAACTACCCCTCATCAACTATTTGGTCACCCTGAGGTTAACTCTAAGGTTATAGATAAATGTAGCCAAACTTGTATTTGGTATAGAAGGAGCCTGATAAATATTTGATTCTTTCTCTTTATTTGCCAGTTTTTCAGAACAATAAACTTGTTTTTTAGCCTACTCTAATGATGATCTACGAGGATTTTTAATTAAAAAAATCATTATAACATCAAAGCTATTTGATATGCTTCAAAATATTGTGGATATTCCTCTCACCAACTCTCCAATTGTCCCACCTGGGCCTGTGGGAGGCTATCCAAGCTGGCTCCTAAGTTCCTTTGACACGATCCTAGTCTTCTTTGATAGTTTCTCCACACATGTGCCTGACAAGATTGTTCTAGGCTCAACAGGTACAATTTCTGCCTTGGACCTTAATAAGCCATTTTTCCAAGAACCTCTTATACCACTTAGTAGAAATAGCATTTAGAGACTAAAGTGTGGGGCTTAATGGACTCAATTTTATTACTATTTATAGGCCTTACTGTGGCCCTACTTAGGAAATTTGTTTTTCCTCAAAGATAAAGCAAATCATGAGTTCAGACTGGTGCTTCCAATTCAAACTCAGGGTTACAGTGTTTTTACATAACATCACCAATCCTACCATCCATTCATTCTTTTCTTCCACACTGCAAATCCCACTTCTCAAAGACACTAACATAATTACTCATCTGCTTTACTCCAATGTTCACAATGGATTCAGAATATCAATGCTACCGCATATTACATGATTAATAAAAATGGTTTTAAGATGTTTTTACAGTTTTTTATCCTTTGTGATATCCCATCAGAAGTGCATCATTTACTGTGTTCTAAAGTCACTAAGAATAGTCTTTCTGTGTGCTTCCATCAAAACTGGATGGATATATAGTCAGTTCTTTTGTTTTGTATTCCTCCTAATTTTTAGTTTTTGGTAATAAAATTTCGTTTAGCACTTACATAAAATGATTCCAGTGTCAGATCTACAAAGTCAGATATATTCAGAAGTCTAGTTTCTATGGCAGTTTCTGTTGCCTCCATGCTAATCCCAACTCCCCTTATTTGACCTTTTTTTTTCCTTATTGTAGTAAAATACACCCAACATAAAATTTACCATTTTAATGTATACGGTTCAGCAGCATGAAGCACATTCACATTATTGTGCAACCATCATCACCATCTCCTTTATTTTAATTTTAGTTTATCAACATAAGAAAATACATTTGCAAACTAAGAGCAAGAAGCAAATGTATGTATCTGTATATATGTATATGTATACATAGATATAAATTCCCTCTCTCTCTTAAAAATAATGTACACTATTCTCTATTTTCTTCACCTAACAATACATCCTCGAGGTTACTCCACAGGAATATATAGAAAATTCTTTATTTCTTTTACAGTCCACCTGCGCATGTGAACACATGCTCTTCCATACACAACCATTTGGTGACAGAATGTTTGATCCTGCTGTCTCACAAATTCACGAGATCTAGGCAAAAGTGATCTATCAAACTGTGGCTTGGGGTCCTGCAAATATATCTTTATTTTCTTTTTCAAACATATCAAATCAGTTGGATTAGGAATACCAAACTCATTTTTAAGTTTTTTAGATGTGGGAGCAAATTGTTCCCTTTGCTCAGTTCTGAAATCAGAACAGTTAATCTAAAGCCAGACCACCAAATCTATAGCTAACAGGGCATAAAGTCATCTAAGTCCAGGGGTATTCGAGAGGTTTTCCAAGTCTCTCCTCATGAACTAGAAAGAAACTGGCTCAAATTTAATCAAATTTCTCTCTCTCTCTCCTAGGAGCATAAGCAGAAGCACCAACCAGACAGAGTAACAATGAGATTCACTGGCTGTCCAAAAGCCAAGGATGAAAAACAACAAAAATATAAAATTTTCATGATGATATGATAGGAAGCTCTCAAAGGTTGGATTCAGGTAAGGAAATGGGGGAAAGTTTCCTGATACCCTGACAAAGACAGGTTCGAAGGAAAAGTCTTACAGGCAGATATTCTGCTTGGCTTCACCCAAGAAACTTGTGCCAGACCCTGCTAAGTAGGAGCATTGTAAGTAGGCAAAGGCCAACCCAAAAACAGCTGTACAAGAGACTGAGCAGAATCACCCTGAGGGAATATCATTTGAGATATGACATTTCTCTTAGTCTTGTTTCCAAGCAAAATCAAATTTTAAAAGAAAACTGGCATCTAACTGCACTGAATTAATCAGAAACTTACTTTCTTCCGCTTTCTCTTTTCAAGGTTCTGCTTTTCTGCCAGGGACTTGATTGCTTGGATCCACGCGTCAGCCATTCGCCGGATCCGTAGTCTCATCCACCGGAATTCTTCATGCTTTTTCATCATACTGTAGAGAATATTAAAATCTGTACGAATTTCCGCCTAGCAACAGAAATTTAATAAAATGAACAGAAGATAAAAAGTCAGAAAGCATAATGGTTTTCATGACGTGACATTCGAAAACTTAAAAGGGTTAGTCAATTAAATTGAGAGCTTCAAAAGTAAGTCTTGTCTGCTGCAGCTTTGACTTTAAGGTCCCAGGACTGCAAATTGAAGCAAAGGCTGCTGACTGCTGATCTGCCGGAAGGGACATCATTAAAAAATTAGAAATCGAGAAAAGCAGCATAGGCATTACAAAGCCCTGAGCTATGTTCAAATGCAGTTTTTACAATGAGTATGGTTGATGTACCTTGAAATTCTCAGCACTCAAATTTACTGTGCCACTTGGATCTACCATAGGACAGCAGACTTCTAAGAAAACTGAAGTCAATTCTTAGCAGGCTGTTTGACAATGCGGAAGTTGCCAAAAAGCCTCTTTCTGTCCACAGAGTTAAATAGGGAAATAAATGTTCATCTTCTGGTTTTGTCCCAGTCCAAACAAAAATTCATTGTTCTCTAAGGAATTTAAGAGCCAGGAATACTACTTTTCTGCCATGAGCAAGTACAATTTAAAATTCAGACCAGAATAACTTAAAAGCCAGGAAGAATATTTTTCCTAATGTTCCAGAGAATATAGCTGGATACAATCAGTGACTGGAATAACAGAGAAACATAATAACCAGTATTTATTTCACAGAACATCTCAAACATGCTGAATCCACCTTTTCAGCCATCACCATAGCTCATTCTAAACACTCATCTCTTTTCTTTCTTTATTCCCCTTTGAGATAGGGTCTCATACTCCCACCCAGACTGGAATGCAGTGGCACGATCATAGCTCACTGGAGCCTTGAACTTGGGCTCAAGTAATCCTCTTGTCACCTTAGCGTTCCAAGTAGCTGAAACTATAGGCACACGCCATGCTCAGCTAGTTTTTAAATTTTTTGTAGTGATGGGGTCTTGCTGTATTGCCCAGGCTGGTCTCAAACGACTGGCCTCAAGCAATCCTCCTGCCTCAGCCTCCTGAAGTGCTGAAATTACAGGCATGAGCCACCACACCCAGTTTCATTTCCCTTCTTGACTAAACAATATCCTAGGACTCCTGTGGTTTACAGCATGGGTCAGCAAACTACAGCCTTTGGGCTCAATCCTCACTGCTTATTTTTGTGCATAAAATTTTACTGGAACTCAGCCACACCCCTTCATTTACATATTATCTAGGGCTGCTCTCTCTGTTACAATGGCAGAATTGAGGAGCTGCAATGAGACCACATGGCCTGCAAAGATGAAACTATTTACTATCTGGGTATTTTGCAGAAGTCTGCTGATCTATGGTCTAAAGAACAAAGACTTATGCTTTTAATGGGGCAACAAGTACTTTCACAGTCCCCTTCCGACCTTCCCAGTTTCATCTTCAGTCTAGCTCATCCAATTCCCTATGGCCTTGGCCAACTGAACCATGCAGGCTCTACTCCCAGAAACTGCCATGCTCTCATTTTCCCATATGAGAGATACACTTTTCTCCTTGACCTTATGTAAAATCACTCATCATTTTAAATTCAGCTCCAATGTCATCTTCACTATGCAATCTACCCTGAACATTGCAGACTAAAAGGAGCTCTTCCTCATTAATTCCCACAGGCCTGTATTACAGCATTTGTGACAGAGATGGTCATTATCCGCCATCACCCTTATTAGATCACATAGGGCCTCCACATCTGGTACCAGGTCTTACTCATATCAGTAGCCCATCATTTAGGAACCCTCAGAGAATTGCATAGTAAACAAACATATGTTAACGGTTGACTGATTTGGTCACCTAGACTTCCACAGAGATGAATAACAGAAGTTTTTCAGTGTAATACTATTTCAGGTTACAGTTGGCATTTCTAGAAGATTCCACGTGTATCACTTGGCATCTGACCTAAATGCCCAAGTCTAGAAAGAGTTTTCCAAAATCACTTACCAATGAATTATGATCAGCTTCTTCGTAGGGATTTTTTGCTCTCCAAGGTAAATGAGGACACCAATTTTCAACCTAAAAAACATCAGTGACACTAAGTATGCAACTTCATCTATAATAATATACAAACAAAGCACCGAGAACAGCTCCTGGCACATAACGAGCACTATATTAATATGTGCTATTTTTATTATTAGCCAAATTCCCATGCTTTTGGCTAGTATTCAAGATACAAGTGCCCTCTCAGATGAAACAATCAGCAGCAAAGGTCAGAAGAAAGAGATTATACTTTACATCTGTCCTTCAAAGTACTTTACAGCAATTAATTCCTTAGTCATTTAATCCTCACATCTCTGTACCAGAAGGAAAGGGAATCTAATGGCAGAAAGTTAAAAGACTGAAACCTTGCCACCGGGGAATGAGAATGTAAGGTGTCTCTGTGACCATTTAGCAAATGGACAGGAATGATCCTTATCTGTTGTGGCATATTTGGAAAGGAAATTGAATGGCACTGAAGCCACAGAACTCAATCCTTTATCTGGGTTAGGAATGCTACTGATAGTTTAGGGCTAATTGGTCAAGGTTTCTCTCATTTTTTAGCTATTCACTTCACACTATCTCAAGAAATAAGGTGATAAAACCTATTTGAGGAGGAGAAAAAAAAAAAAAAAAAACCTCGATGATCTTGTGAGAGCCATTCTGGAGGATGGATTGTTCTGTCAATGCATAAGGTTTAGAAATTGAGGGGAGGAGGAAAGAGAAAGGAAAAAAGAATTTGATTTTATAGAAATTATTTCAGCAAAGGTTATCAAAGACTATTAGGCAACTTAATTTCTAGCAAAAAAATGAGAAATGCATTAAAGTTATATTGATGTCTATTCTCTGCCAAAACTAGTCATAATGAAGACAGCATTATCACCTGTTTACTAATAATGAGATTATGAAATATGGCTAACAAACAGGCATTGAAAATAATTTTTCTATGGCCAGGTAGACCCATAAAACTTAATGAGCAGTAGAGTGAGGGAATGTCCTTAAAGCGGTCACTAAGATGGCAGAGACATGTGTGGAACCATGGCCTCATGGGTCAGCACAAGACAGTTTGCCCTTTCAGTCTTGGTAAGTTTTCCAAGAAACATGTCAGTTTTACTAATCTAGAAGTTACTCATAATGCAAGGTGATCTGTACTATAACCAAAGTAATTGGCCTGATTTGCATAAAGCCATCTGCCACTGCAGATGATCCCAAAGCAATAAGCAGAGAGAAGCAAAGCTCGGCGAGAGGGCGGAAGCTCTGAATAGGAAAAGTGAAATATTCTCTTTTCTTCTTATGGAATAAAATTAGACCTTACCATATTTGTGAATGATTCAGAGACTCAAAAGGATTCCCCACAAGGAAAGCTGAAATGGTTTTTACTCATAAAAAAGAAAACACCAACTTGCCTTGGAGGCCTACAGTCTAATCACTGGGATCTGACAACAACATGACCATGAAAGGCAATATCTGCAGCTCCACAAATGAGAAAAATGAGGAAAAACAGCAAAGAAAAGTCTGCAAGTGGATGAAGCCTAAGCTGGTCTCAGCAGCATTATGCACATCTGTACCTTGTATTCTTAGGCCAGATTGAATTATTTAGCTCCAATTAGATTTGTGCAAATGGACTCAATAAAGCATATTTATAACATGAAGGCTTCAAATGGATTGTAGACTTGATTGTGAGATATTTAATGTCAGCCCATCCCACTCCCATCCCCGCAAAAAAAAAAAAAAAAAAAAAAATTTAGATTA